>NW_021604660.1:1926736-1982973 GCF_004785775.1 Grammomys surdaster
AGAGAAGGGGAGGGGAGGGGAGAGGAGAGGAGAGGAGAGGAGAGGAGAGGAGAGGAGAGGAGAGAAGAGACGAGACCATCCATGACCACGTGGAGAGAGGGGAAAGGAAGGGGGAAGGGTCGAGGAGACAGAGGGATCAAGAGAGCAAGAGGGCAAGAGAGAGAGAGAGAGAGAGAGAGAGAGAGAGAGAGAGAGGGAGGGAGGAGGACAAGCAGCTCCTTTTATAGTGGGCCAGGACTACCTGGATGTTGCCAGGTAACTGTGGGGAGGAGCATACCTGGCTGTAGGCAGGTAACTGTGAGGGTGGAGTTTAGATAGAATGCTAACAATGACGTGCAGATGACAACCATGACTTCATTTTAGCCTGAGACTAGTGTTTCAAAGCAATTCACTCATGGCTAGAAATTAAGATCTATAAGATAGGGATGAAGAAGAGTCATGCTAAGAAGGACTATATTGGCAAGAATGATTTTAGTATGGATATATAAAAATGTTCAGGTTCAAAAAGTATTTTTCCATCTATTTTTTTAATGCTCAAAATGACATACATACAAGACAAAACAAAACTCAAGAATATGAAGAATTATTCCCACATTGTATAACCGCTTGAAGGTCAGCTCAGGTGCTCTAGATGAGAAGGCATAAGTAAGGCTCAGGAAAGATCCTGACCCAGACCTCTGTGCACAGATGAAGAGCTTGCTGTTTCCCATTGAATCCTTCTAGGGATGCTTTGTCTCTTTGGTTCTCAAGACACTAAGAAAGGGCTCCATTGCTTAAAGGAAACAAGGGAGCTATGGAACCCTGCAAGTGCCTCAGAGAGGAATGGCAGTCTGATGTATCTACAGTTAGATTACTATGGAGAACGCATGGCCTTTCAAACCCTTGAAAATAGCTATTATCTAAGGTGTGTATCCCAAGCTCACAACAAAAACAAAATCAGAGTAACCTCAACACACAAAACTCTCATCTGTTAGAATGAGATTTAGTAAAACAAACTATATGTAACTAATGAAATAGTTGTGGGTGATAATTGAAAACATGAATAAGATGCAAAAAATAGGAAAGAAGGAAGGAAGGAGGAAGGAAGGAAAAATAAACAATTAGAATTCACTTGGTGACTCAAATCTAAGAACTGAAATTACTTTCTCAAGTCTACAACATGGCATGCCACCTAATAACTGATTTTGGGGTCCAATCTGTTGCCTGAATTATCAAGTGTAGAAACATACTTCAAGTGCCAAAATATATAGAGTTGACAACTAGGGTAAAAGTAGGAAATCCTGGGAATTGGAGCTCTCAAAAAGGGGGAGAAAACATGGATGAGAGAAACTGGTTACACACACACACACACACACTAAAAAGATAAATTTCAAAAGGAGAAGGTGGAAAGATGTATGAAAGCAGTTGTGAGAGGAAAATGATGTAACTATATTGTAATGTTAAATAATAGAAAAAAAAACATTTAAAAAGACTACCTATGTTCATCTCACACTCTCCCTACCCTTTCTTACACATACTGTTTCTCTTACACTCATATGTGTGTGCATGTGTGTGTGTGTGTGTGTAGCTTTCTTGAGGCAGCATTCATGTAGAAGTTTCCCCAGGAAGAGGAAGCTGCCCAAAGCAAGATTCAATTAGATGTCAATGTGACTCCCCCAGTTCTGCATTTCTAAGCTTCATCAGGGTTTTATCCTGTACAACTTGGTCCTGGAAACGGCAAGGAAATGAAGATAGGGGACACACACACAAAGCCAGAAAAGCTGGATCAGGTGGGAAATAATCAGTCTGCTGGAGCTGCAGCATGTTTATTGTGCATGTTTATTGCATACCAGCCCAGCAGGAGGGACTGCCTATTCATGGAAAGAGGTCTCTGTAGGTGAGCAGCATCAGGTTGTTGTCATCCTGGAGGGGGAAACTGTGGTAGTTGCTTTTACACATTAGCCAGTCATTAGTTACTACTAATACATGTCCATACTGTCATTCAGAGCAGAAGGCTTTGCCATTCCTCTGAGCCTCACTAAGAGAAGGCAGTTCGGGGTGATACCTGTCCATTCCCTGCAGAATATGGTAATGAAATGTCAATGGATTGACACAAAATACACTAATTAACAATGCTTCAGTTTGATTGTCAGATTTCTCAAAAACTTCCCTTGTCTAGCTATGTTATTCTTCAGAATATATTTTAATAAACATAGTTAATTTTTTGGGAGTGACTGCAGATGTGGTATATCCCCAGAAGTACTGCTCTCCCTCATAGTTAGAGCTATATTGACTCCAAGAAAGCCTAAATGTTATCTGTGTGGTCACTGAGTGATGGAATATGCTTCCCATTACAGATGAATAACAATCAAACCCAAGTTGTAGAGAAGACATTACCTCACTATCTACAAAAATAATTTTCCAGGAAAATTAATCATTGCAGGCTTTGTTCTTGATTTATGACTCACTGGAACTCCTGGAGTGGGAGGAGCTGACAAGATCTGGATGTTTCTCATCCTATCACTCTCTTCTTCCTTACTATCTTTCATAGAAATGGCACCAGGAGAGTGCATGATAGACTCTGCCAGGATATACAGAAAGGAGTAGTGGGGCCCAGATGGTAGAGGCACAGGGAGTGGGAAGGCCACATGGCAGAAATCTGTGAGCTTTCTGTCTTTCCGGTGAACAGTGTGGGCTGTGGTGAAATAATCACTGTGATAGTTATTTTAAAGTGAAGTCTCAGGATTGAAATGACAATTTCTATCCTGAATGGGAAAGAAATGAGAAAACAGGATCAGAGCAACCTCTCACCAGACATGAAGGTCCTTCGGCAAAAGGGGAAAGGGGCACACACCAGAATGGACTCCACTCTGTAGACATTTCTGGGAATATTACATTGCTTACTGTTGTTAGGCACATGAGTTAAGAATGCTCAGTCGAACTGACATGCTCAGTTGCACTCTGTCCTCAGATTTATCTCTTTGCCTAAAAAGTACATATAAAAAGAACGCTGATTAACTGAAGTCAGGAAAATCGGTTCTAGTGCTCAGAGGTTTTATTGGCCATTGATAAGTAGCAATGACATCTGCTGTATAGAGATCGATGGCGACAGCACTCATGGAGTAAAGTGAGACTCTGGGAAGAATGACCAACAGAGGATATAAAGAGAGCTACATAATTTTGCACAGGAAATCCCTTCAGTTTTTAAGTGGTAATAAATGTAGTAAGCAAACTGCACAGATGAGTATCTCTGTGTGTATGTAATGATACAGCTCTCTTCCAGGCAAGTGGCCCAAATGCAAAACTAGTGTTGAAGATTTGTTTATCAGTGGTCTAGCTTTTTTTTATCACTGAAGCAAAACACCCCAAGAAAAAGCAGCCCTGGGGAGACCGGGTTTACCTTAGTTTGTGATTCCAGGTCACAGTCCATTATTTGGAGGACATCCAAGGTGGCAGAAACTTGAAACAGCTATTTCATATTTACAGTATGTCATATTTACAGTGAAGGTCAGAGAGAAAGAAGAACATTCATGCTACTACTTGTGCTCAGCTTCAGGACCTTCCTGCTTGGACAACCGTGGTCTGTTTGGTAGTACTTGGTAAGTCCTTCTCATATACGTTAACTTAGTTATGATGGCCTCCCACATAAGTAGCCCACAGGCCAACTGAAAGTCAACAATTCTTCATTGAGACTCTCTTCCCAGGTGATTTTAGATTGTGTCAAGACAATGGTTTAAGCAAAACATCACAAACAACCATCCGTGCCCCACCATTCCTTTCTGTACATCCTGGCAGAGTCTAGTACACTCTCAGGGTGTTTTCTGTGAGAGATAGTAAAGTCTATTAAGTATTCAGAAGATCACCGGAATAAAACTGACACCATTGGAGAGCAGAGGAAGTGAAATGTATTTTACACATAAAATTTTTAAAGGAATATATAAAGTATAGGACTTTTAATGAAAATATACATTGAAAATAGAGCTACTAAATCGCATTTCCACACATAGCCAAAATTCAGGTAGGAACCAAAGGGATTAGATCCAGGCTTTGCTCATGGCATCCCAACTGTAGTCTTTTGAACATCATTTACAGATGTAATTACTTATGAGTCCCACTAATCAAGTTTCAGAAAAAATTTAATTGGATTATAGATCTTAGTTTGAATTCAGTCATGGTGAAATTATATATAGCATAGAAGTTCATGAACACTCTACAGTAATGCTTCCTTCCTTCCTTCCTTCCTTCCTTCCTTCCTTCCTTCCTTCCTTCCTTTCTTCCTTCCTTCCTTCCTTCCTTCCTTCCTTCCTTCCTTCCTCAGAGATACTGTGGCTAGCTATGCATTTGTTATAGCTGAAAAGATTGAGTTCATTCTCTCTCTCTCTCTCTCTGTCTCTCTCTGTCTCTCTCTGTCTCTCTCTCTCTCTCTCTCTCTCTCTCTCTCTCTCACACACACACACACACACACACACACACACACACACCACACACACCAAGCACAAAGAAATTCCAAGAAAGATCCACTCAGTCTTGGTTTTAGCAACTGCCGGAAAGCCTGTCTTCTGTTACCTGTGGCTTGAAATTGTTTCCCGCATGTGATACAAGCCCAGCATGGAAGTTAAGATTCCGCTGAATGAGGAACTTGCCAATTCCATGGCTGAGCTGTCCCCAAGAAGAGTTCATCCTTATGTGAGAGTTTAGGGTACTTTACCCTCTCTGCTGTACAATGTCACAGGCTTAGCATCCCTTTCTTGAAATGAGAATATTATTCTGTCTTGGCCATGTCACTTGGTGTTTGAAAGCTTGCAATGGTTCTCCACTGACCCGAAAATCAGGTTTTATTTTCTGGTCTTTAAGGATCTGCTTATACTACCATTGAACTTTATTCCTTCTTACTATGTGCTATGTTGCAGAAATTACCTCACATCAGCCTCTGCACCTGTTTCTTGTCTCTCAGGTATCATGAATCCTTTTCCGAAGTAGAGTAGTTTCTGTACATTTCTGATGTTCTAGTCTATACCAAGGAATATGTTTGCATATTAAAATATAGTTTGTTAGGTATTATATTGTTTATACTTATCATATATTCATATCTATATAGCTCCTTTATTCTATTGTGTACAAAATTATCAATTTGATAAACAGTAGCAAACATTTCCTTATTTGTAACTACTGATTCTAGTGTAGGTAATTTACGTTTTTATTTACTTGTGTCCTTTCTTCCCATTCACCATTTATCTACATGCCAAACTGAATTTCAGACAAATGTAAAAAGACGCAATGGTTGGGGGAAAATTATTTCCTCCCTCTATTTCCTGAAACTGCATTTCATTTATAATATTGCAGCTATAAAATCTGGACTTTGAGCCTGAGGTCCACTTTGGCATTTCAATGAAACTGACACTATTATTAAGCAACTATCTGTGGGATCAAATAAAAGACTAAAATTTCCATTCACTCAACAAAAAAATTTTGATGACCTGTTCAATAACTTCAGTCTTTTATACTATAGTTTAAAATGTTCATGGGTCTAAATGCTTGTATTTTAATAAATTGATGTAAATGATAGTAAGGTATATAAATAGATATTAAATAGCTAATAAATCAGTATATATTTTCACAGAAACTATCTAAATGGCTAAAAGTATGTCATCAACGTAAATACAGTGACTTCATAGTTAGTTTCATTTTAGTATAGCTATAGATGAAAGACATGATATGTTGATACCTGGACCTGAAAAGATCAATAGGCAAATGAAATGCCTGGGTCATGATCAGTGGTTATAATTGGCTTGATGCTTTAGAAAAACATTGTTTTTCTATCTGTAAATATCTGAATAGTAGATTAATTGTCACACACACACACATACACACACACACACACCACTTGTAGTAAAGTAAAGAAAGCAACAACATTAAAAACTAGAAGTCTGATTACACTGGGGAGTACCAACCCACCTGCTATTAAATAAAAGTATTAGCAAAAATTATGCTTTTATCTCCAACACAAAGAACTCTTTTTTTTTAAAGATTTATTTATTTATTATATATGAATACACTGTAGCTGTCTTCAGACACACCAGAAGAGGGCATCAGATCTCATTACAGATGGTTGTGAGCCACCATGTGGTTGCTGGGATTTGAACTCAGGACCTCTGGAATAGCAGTCAGTGCTCTTAACCACTGAGCCATCTCTCCAGCCCAAGGGAATATGACTTTTTTTGTTTTTGTTTTTTGTTTTTCGAGACAGGGTTTCTCTGTATAGTCCTGGCTGTCCTGGAACTCACTCTGTAGACCAGGCTGGCCTCGAACTCAGCTCAGAAATCCACCTGCCTCTGCCTCCCAAGTGCTGGGATTAAAGGCGTGCGCCACCACAACCCGGCTAACACAAAGAACTCTTAACTTTGAGAGTATAGAGTACTAAGGCATATCGGCACACTAAAACACTTATAGTTTACTACTTTCCTCATGATGAGAAGTGTGAGTGCTGTGGGCAGAGGGTAGCATGATGATTTTAATAAGGAGAAAAAAGATAAATCAACAAAAGATCAAAATCACATTTGAAAAAAATGACAGGATACTCATTTGGAATGCATACTACATTTGAAAGATATTTTGTCTTGCCTCATATGCAATACAATTTTAGTGTTTCTTCCCTTTCTTCTGCAAAGCCAACAAATTTTGAAAAAAGTTATTCAGTAGGAAAGATTTTGAAAAATCCATTTGAAATTATGGTGGATTTAGAGAGGTTTGATGTGCAGTGGTTGAAATAGCAAAATAGGATTGCCTAGGACCTAAATTCAAGCCACAAGAGCTCCATATTATACAGACAAGACATGGGCAGTTTCTGAGTCTCTGTAATTAGCATCTTGCTTCAAACAGTGTTACCAAGGACCATATAACCCAACATGAAAAGGAAAAGAGACCAGATCATAGGAAATAAGGTACAGCCAGAAATAAGGCAAAGGATGTTCCCTACAACAATGAACTTGGAATCTGGAAAGTTATACGTAGCAAGTTTTCATACATTCTCATTGTACTTGCCGGTTTTGTATGTCAACTTGGTGTAAACTAGAGTCATCAGAGAAGAACCTAAGCTGAAAAAAAAATGCCTCTATGAGATCCAACTGTAAGGCATTTTCTTAATTAGTTATTAATATGGGAAGGCCCAGCCTACTGTGGGTAGTGTCATCCCTGGACTGATGGTCCTGGATCTATAAGAAAGCAGGCTGAGCAAGTTGGAGAAAATAAGCCAGTATGCTGCACCTTCTCATGGACTCTGCATCAGCATCTGCCTCCAGGATCCTGCTCTATTTGAGGGTCTGTCCTGACTTCCCTCAATAATGAACATCAACATGGAGATGGAAGCCAACCATAAAGGCAGCCAGCCAGACAGACAGACAGATAGACAAGCACCCCTTCCTTCTCAACTTGCTTTTCATTCATGGTGTTTTCCCTAAAGCAAAATAAACTTTAACTAGGAGCAAAGTTGGTACCAGCACAGTGGAGTATTGCTGTTTTGGGGAGGATTGTGGATGGACTTTGGAATTTTGGGCTAAGTAAACCACTAAGTGTTGAGACCTCAATGAACTATTCTGGGCAGAAGATAGAGGCCTGGCTTGTAAAATTTCAGATGGAATATTAAAGACTCTATCAGGGCCATTTGCTATTTTGATTATGATTCTGTGGTTCTGATTAGCTGAGGCTAAAGAATCAGCTGTAATTAGCAAGATACTAGAACTACTGAAGTAAAACCTTGACATTACTGGGACAATTGATGCTGGTTAGCTGGATCCAAGAAATTAGCAGTGATTAAGAAGAGATCAGCATCATTGAGGGGAAATCTCCTGAGAAGTGTGTTCCAAGGTTGTATGTTCTGCTTCAGCCAGACTTAGTAACCACCCATGTGGTACTGGTTTTGAAGGTATGAAGAAGTCATGGAGAACAGCTGAAGCTTGGCACCATGAGAGGTCAGGAAAGGCCATTCATGAAGATACAGCCTTAGTGGCAGCTGAAGGCCCACAACTGAAGGGGGTCATGCAGAGAAATTGAGGCTTGGTATCATGAAGAGAGCCTATGAGAGGCTACTGGTGAAAGTACAGCCCAGTTCAATAAGCCTTTTTCTCCCCAACTTTTTTGTCATATTATTTCACTGCAGCAACAGAAACCCTCACTAAGAAAATCATATTTGTGTTTTGCTGTTAATATACTTATATGCACATAAGTTTAGAGAGATTGTCTGTGTCTATAGGGTTGCTCATATATCTGATGCTAGCATACCACTTAATACTCTCAACTTTAGAATAATTTTTTTATGCTCATGGATTATACAAAAAGAAAAATGACATGGGGTCAATCTAAATGATAGCTTAGAGTTTTATTTTTTATTTTTTTTTAATCTCAGTAACATGCCAACTACTCATTAAGAACACTTGCAGCATATGTTAGGAGACCACAGAAATTGAAAAAGAATGGAATATCAAAGAAAGGCCTGACTTGAGAACAAATATAATCACAATTTCATTTTAAACTTTAAATCAGGAACTCTAAGCTTTTTGATTTAAGAAAGTACCTGAGATGTGAAGTTTGGCTTATATAATTTAGTGATCACACTGAATTTGCATTGACTACACAATATTCAGGTATAAGATTGTCATATAGGGTCTGGGCCCGAGCATAGAGCAGGTCACAGGCAGCAGCTCCATACCCAAACCCAGAAAACTGAGAGAAAGAGGGACTCCCAGGGGCTTTAACTCAGGCAGCACCACAGGTAAGGAAAAAGCAGCACTTGCCCCAAACAGGGGCAACCGGGACCCACTGGGACCCAGGAATTCACTCCTGGCCCAGAGCGCGGGTTCCTTCCGGTCTGGGCCCAAGCACTTGGCAGATCCGGGGAAGCAGCTCTGCACCCAATCTCATAGAACCTAGAGGAAGCGGGGCTCTCAGGAAGTCTAACCCAGGTAGTATCTTAGGCTAGGAGGTGGCAATATTTGCCTCCAAACAGGGAGCAACCAGGACCCACTGAGACCCAGGAATTCACTCCTGGCCCGGGACACGGGTTCCTTCTGGTCTGGGCCTGAGCAGATCCCGGGAGGCAGCTCTGCACCCAATCTCTCAGAACCCAGAAGAAGTGGGGCTCCCAGGAGCTCTAACCCAAGCAGTATCTTAAGCTAGAAGGTGGCAATACTTCCCCCAAACAGGGAGCAACCGGGACCCACTGGAACTCAGGAATTCACTCCTGGCCCGGGGCACGGGTTCCTTCCGGTCTGAGCCCGAGTACTTGGCAAATCCCGGGAATCAGCTCTGCACCCAATCTCACAGCACCCAGAGAAAGAGGGGCTCCCAGGAGCTCTAACCCAAGCAATATCTTAGGCTAGGAAGCTGCAATACTTGCCCCAATCAGGGAGCAACTGGGACCCACTGGGACCCAGGAATCCACTCCTGACCCAGAGCACGGGCCCCTTCTGGTTTCCACCTGAGCACGGAGCACATCTTGGGCCTCAGCTCTAACCCCAGCAGCAAAACCCATCCCAAACAGTTCTGACACAACCTAGATAATAGGAAAGACAGGCCCCAGTCAGAGACAGCACAGATAGCACAAAGGTGATCCAGATGGCAAAAGGCAAGCACAAGAACACAAGCACCAGCAAGCCAAGGTACTTGCCATCATCAGAACCTAGTTCTCCCACATTAGAAAGTCCTGAACTCCCCATATCACCAGGAAAGCAAGAACCAGATCTAAAATCACTTCTAATGATGATGATAGAGGACTATAAGAAGGAAATAAATAACACTATCAAAAAACTTGAGAACACAGGAAAACAGGATGAAGTCCTTAAAGAAACACAAAAATCCTTTAAAGAATTACAAGAAAACACAAAAAACAGATGAAGGAATTGAACAAAACCATCCAGGACATAAAAGTGGAAGTAGAAACAATAAAGAAATCACAAAGGGAGACTACCCTGGAGATAGAAAACCTAAGAAAGAAATCAGGAGTCATAGACACAAACATCACCAACAGAATACAAGAGATAGAAGAAAGAATCTCAGGTGCAGAAGATACCTTAGAAAATATTGACACAACTGTCAAAGAAAACACAAAATGCAAAAAGTTCTTAATACAAAACATCCAGGAAATCCAGGACGCAATGAGAAGACCAAACCTAAGGATAATAGGTATAGATGAGACTGAAGATTCCCAACTTAAAGGGCCAGTAAATATCTTCAACAAAATTATTGAGGAAAACTTACCTAACCTAAGGAAGGAGATGCCCATAATCATACAAGAAGCCTACAGAATGCCAAACAGACTAGATCAAAAAAGAAATACCTCCTGTCATATAATAATCAAGACACAAAATGAACAAAACAAAGAAAGAATTTTAAAAGCAGTAAGGAAAAAAGACCAAGTAACATATAAAAGCAAACCTATCAAAATTACACCTGACTTCTCACCAGATACTATAAAAGCCAGAAGATCCTGGACAAATATCATACAGACCCTAAGAGAACATAAATGCCAGCCCAGGCTACTATACCCAGCAAAACTCTCAATTACCATAGACGGAGAAACCAAGATATTCCATGACAAACCCGAATTTACACAGTATCTTCCCACAAATCCAGCTCTACAAAAGATAATAGCAGGAAAGCTCCAATACAAGGAGGGCAATCATACCCTAGAAAGAGCAAGAAAATAATCTTTTTCCATCAAACCCAAAAGAAGATAACCACACAAACGATGTCTCCACTATTAGCAAAAATGACAGGAAGCAACAACACTCTCTCCTTAATATCTCTTAACATCAATGGACTCAATTCCCCAATAAAAAGGCATAGGCTAACGAACTGGATATGCAAACAGGACCCAGCTTTTTGCTGCTTACAGGAAACCCACCTCAGCAACAAAGACAGACACTACCTTAGAGTAAAAGGTTGGAAAACAATTTTTCAAGCAAATGGCTCTAAGAAACAAGCAGGAGTAGCCATTCTAATATTGAATAAAATCGACTTTCAACTTAAAGCTATGAAAAAGGATAAGGAAGGACATTTCATACTTGTCAAAGGAAAAGTCAACCAACATGAACTCTCAATTCTGAATATCTATGCGCCAAATACAAGAGCACCCACTTTCATTAAAGAAACCTTACTAAAGCTCAAAACACACATTCCACCTCACACAATAATAGTGGGAGACTTCAACACCCCACTCTCAGCAATGGATAGATCATGGAAACAGAAACTAAATAGAGATACAGTGAAACTAACAGAAGTTATGAACCAAATGGAGTTAACAGATATCTATAGAACATTTCAACCTAAAGCAAAAGAATATATCTTTTTCTCAGCACCTCATGGTACCATCTCCAAAATAGACCATATAATTGGGCACAAGACAGGCCTCAACAGATATAAAAAAATTGAAATAATCCCCTGCATCCTATCAGATCACCATGGTCTAAGGCTGGTCTTAAAAAATGACAAAGACCACATTCACATGAAAACTGAACAACACCCTACTCCTTGATAATCTGGTCAGGGAAGAAATAAAGAAAGAAATTAAAAAGTTTTTAGAATTTAATGAAAATGATGATACATCATACCAAAATCTATGGGATACAATGAAAGCAGTGCTAAGAGGAAAATTCATAGCTCTAAGTGCCTACAAAAAGAAACTGGAGGGAGCATACACTAGCAGCTTGACAACGCACCTGAAAGCCCTAGAACAAAAAGAAACTAATACACCAAAGAGGAGTAGACAGCAGGAAATAATCAAACTCAGGGCTGAAATCAACCAAATAGAAACAAAAAGAACTATCCAAAGAATCAATAAAACCAGGAGCTGGTTCTTTGAGAAAATCAACAAGATAGATAAACCCTTAGCTAGACTAATCAGAGGGCAGAAAGACAGCATCTCAATTAATAAAATCAGAACTGAAAAGGGAGACATAACAACAGAAACCAAGGAAATTAAAAAAAAACATCAGATCCTACTACAAAAGCCTATACTCAACAAAATTGGAAAATTTGGAAGAAATGGGCAATTTTGTAGACAAATACCAGTTACCAATGTAAAATCAGGACCAGATAAACCATCTAAACAGTCCCATAACCCCAAAAGAAATAGAAGCAGTCATTAAAAGTCTCCCTACAAAGAAAAGTGCGGGACCAGACGGTTTTAGTGCAGAATTCTATCAGACCTTCAAGGAAGACCTAATTCCAATTCTATTAAAACTATTCCACAAAATAGAAACAGAAGGTACACTACCCAATTCATTCTATGTAGCCACAATTACGCCTATACCTAAACCACACAAAGACCCAACAAAGAGAACTTCAGACCAATATCCCTAATGAACATTGAGGCAAAATTACTCAATAAAATTCTAGCGAACTGAATCCAAGAACACATCAAAACAATTATCCGTCATGATCAAGTAGGCTTTATCCCAGGAATGCAGGGTTGGTTCAATATACGGAAATCCATCAATGTAATCCACTATATAAACAAACTCAAAGTCAAAAACCACGTGATCATATCACTAGATGCTGAGAAAGCGGTTGACAAAATTCAACACCCCTTCATGATAAAAGTATTGGAAAGATCAGGAATTCAAGGTACATACCTAAACATAGTAAAAGCAACATACAGCAAATCAGTAGCCAGCATCAAACTAAATGGAGAGAAACTTGAAGCAATCCCACTAAAATCATGGACTAGGCAAGGCTGCCCACTCTCCTCCTAAATATTTAATGTAGTATTGGAAGTCCTAGCCAGAGCAACTATGCAACACAAGGAGGTCAAAGGGAACCAAATTGGAAAGGAAGAAGTCAAATTCTCACTATTTGCAGATGATATGACAGTATACTTAAGTGACTTCTACCAGAGAACTCCTAAACCTGATAAACAACTTTAGCAAAGTTGCTGGATATAAAATTAACTCAAGAAAATCTGTAGCCTTCCTCTACTCAAAAGATAAGCTGGCTGAGAAAGTAATTATGGAAATGACACCCTTCACAATAGTCACAGATAATATAAAATACATGGGTGTGAACCTAACCAAGCAAGTAAAAGACCTGTATGACAAGAACTTCATGCCCCCGAAGAAAGAAATCGAAGCAGATCTCAGAAGATGGAAAGATCTCCCATGCTCATGGATTGGAAGGATTAATATAGTAAAAATGGCTATTTTGCCTAAAGCCATCTTCAGATTTAATGCAATCCCCATCAAAATTCCCACTCAATTCTTCACAGAGATAGAAAGAGCAATCTTAAAATTCATTTGGAATAACAAAAAACCCAGGATAGTGAAAACTACTCTCAGCAATAAAAGAACTTCTGGGGGAATCACCATCCCTGACTTCAAGCTGTACTACAAAGCAATAGTGGTAAAAACTGTGTGGTATTGGAACAGAGACAAGTGGGAGGATCAATGGAATAGAAGACCCAGAAATGAACCCCCATACCTATGATCACTTGATCTTTGACAAAGGAGCTAAAACCATCTGTGGGACTGTAATTTGGCCACACTCCCCAGAGCCCAGAGAGGGGGCGGAGAGAACAAATTTCTGCCTCAAGATTTCTCTGGCTCCGCCCTTCTCCTCCGTTTCCAATATATAAGCAAGACACCTTCCGACATTTTTCGGGAGAGCGTTTCATCATTCACCACCCAAGCCCATCATCTGTTAATAAATCAACATATTTTAAATCGTCACATGTCTCCTAAATTCTGGACTCTTCATTCAAGTAAGTCAAGGCTTGCGCACGCCCCTGTCTGTGCGTGGCAGGGGGAGGGAGAGAAGTTGTTCGTCCGCCCCGGCGCTCTCTGTACCCTAGTTAGCCGCACGGCTTGTGTCCTGTGTCTCTTGTTACTGCACGCCAGCTCACGGGACAGGGGATGAGAAGCCTTTTTCTCCTCGGTCGGCTCTGCACGCCCGCTTTCCTGAGTCCGCCCTGACATCTGTGTGCGGGCAGATGGGCTCCGGCCTGTGCCCACACCCAGGCCATCCCCGCGCAACCCGGGCATGAGATCTGCCCTACAACTATCGAGTGGAAAAAAGACAGCATTTTCAACAAATGGTGATGGTCCAACTGGAGGTCAGCATGTAGAAAAATGCAAATTGATCCATACTTATCTCCTTGTACAAAGCTCAGTTCCAAGTGGATCAAGGACCTCCACCTAAAACCAGCCACACTGAAACTATTAGAAGAGAAACTGGGGAAAAGCCTGGAACACATAGCACAGGAGAAAAGTTCCTGAACAGAACACCAATGGCCTGTGCTCTAAGACCAAGATTGACAAATGGGACCTCATAAAACTGCAAAGCTTCTGTAAAGCAAAGGATACAGTCAATAGGACAAAGCAACAACCAACAGACTGGGAAAAGATCTTCACCAACCCTACATCTGATAAAGGGCTAATATCCAAGGTATACAAAGAACTGAAGAAATTAGATTCTAGACAATCAAAGAACCCTATTAAAAATGGAGCACAGAGCTGAACAAAGAATTTTCAAGTGAGGAAGCTCGAATGGTTGAGAAGCACCTAAAGAAGTGTTCAGCATCCCTAGTCATCAGGGAAATGCAAATGAAAACAACACTGAGATTTCACCTCACACCAGTCAGAATGGCTAAGATCAAAAACACAGGTGACAGGAGATGTTGGCGAGGATGTGGTGAAATAAGAACACTCCTCCACTGTTGGTGGGATTGTAAACTGGTACAACCACTATGGAAAGCAGTCTGGCGGTATCTCAGAAAATTGAACATAGTGTTACCTGAGGACTCAGCTATACCACTCCTGGGCATATACCCAAAAGACGTTTCAACATACAACAAGGACACATGCTCCACCATGTTCATAGCAGCCTTATTTATAATAGCCAGAAGTTGGAAAGAACCCAGATGACCTTCAACAGAAGAATGGATGCAGAAAATGTGGTACATTTATACAATGGAGTACTACTCAGCTATTAAAAACAATGAGTTCACGAAATTCCTAGGCAAATGGATGGAGCTGGAAAATATCATCTTGAGTGAGGTGACCCAATCTCAAAAGAACATACATGGTATGCACTCACTGATAAGTGGATATTAGCCCAAAAGCTCACAATTTATAAGAAACTACGTATAGATCACATAAAACTCACATAGAAGAAAGAAGACCAAAGTGTGGATGCTTTGGTCCTTTCTAGAAGAAGTATCAAAAGTTTCAACCAGAGCTCCCAAAGTCTAACTCGCCAGCCAGAGAGCACAAAGGGAGAGACTCATGCACCTGTATAGGGAATTTAGGGTGACCTTGTTAGACTTCAGTGAAAGTGGGGGAACCATGGTCCCTGAAAGTTTGGATCCCATACTGTGTGGGAATTCTAGAGCAGGGAGATGGGACTGGGAGGATGTTTGGAGAACACTCTCACAAAAATTAGGAGGAGGGGGTATGGGATAAGGGGTTTTGGGGGAGAATGGGAGAGGAGATAACATTGAAAGATAAATACATATAATATCTAAAAAAAAAAAAAACCACACAGATAAAGGGTCTAAAAAAAAGAGAGAGGGAGAGAGTTTACTTATTTTAAATTATTTTCAAAAGTTTCTAGGAGTTGGTAATTGGCTAAGATCCTATTTTAAGCTCTCCACAAAAGAATTTAAGTCTCTGTTCAATATTCTCAAGAGAGAGGTAAATCCTAATTTTCCTCAACAATTAATTGACAAAAGAGAGGTAATCTCACAAAAAGTAGAAGAAGCTATTACTAACCGATATATTATATAGTCTGATTAGTTGTCGGCGGTGCTATAACAGTCCTTTGACAAAAGATTATTAATATAGATTTATATATCCTTAAATAGGGTCTTCATGACTCTCTGAGTGTGGAAGGAGTGACTGTTGGAGCTTCTGCCCTAATTTTACAAGAACTCTGAAAAATTGGCTTTAAAAACAAAAGAGGCCTTTGGGCTGGGGCAGACACAGAGTTGGTCTGCTCCTGTCCTGTGGAGATACTGAATCCTGAGTCATCGAGGAGCCACTGCACTCAGAGCAGAAGGATTTCCAGATCCAAGAGGTGGCCTGAGTCCCAGGAGTTCTTCCACCCAGGAGATTAGAAATATAAGACCACAGAGACATCTGGACTCTGAGGAGCTCTGAAACAAGCAAGATAACTGGAAATACAGACTCCAGCCTTACACAGTGAGGGCAGGTAACACTAGAGTTAACCAGATGGTGAAAGGCAAGTGCAAGAACATAAGCAACAGAAACCAAAGTTTCTTGGCATCATCAGTACCCAGTTCTCCCAATATAGCAAGCCCTGGACACCCCATCACACCTGAAAAGGAGGATTCAGAATTAAAATCACTTCACATGATGATGATAGAGGATTATAAGAAGGAATTAAGTAACTCCCTTAAAGAAATACAGGAGAGTACAAGTAAACAGGTAGAAGCCCCTAAAGAGGAATCACAGAAATCCCTTAAAGAAATGCAAGAAAACACAAAGAAAGAATTAGACAAAAACATTCAGGATCTGAACATGGAAATAGAAACAATAAAGAAAGCTCAAAGGGAGTCAAACATGGAGATAGAAAACCTAAGACAGAGATCAGGAGTCATAGACGCAAGCATCACCAACCGAATACAAGAGATAGAAGAGAGAATCTCAAATGCAGAAGATACGGTGGAGAATATTGACAGAGTTGTCAAAGAAAATGCAAAATGCAAAAAACTCCTAACTCAAAACATCCAGGAAATCCAGGACACAATGAGAAGACCAAACCTAAGGATAATAGGTATAGATGAGAATGAAGATTCCCAACTTAAAGGGCCAGTAAATATCTTCAACAAAATTATTGAGGAAAACTTCCCTAACCTAAAGAACAAGATGCCCATAAACATACAAGAAGCCTACAGAACACCAAATAGACTAGACCAGAAAAGAAATACCTCCCGTCACATAATAATCAAAACATCAGATGCACAAAACAAAGAAAAAAATACTAAAAGCAGTAAGGGAAAAAGGTCAAGTAACATACAAAGGCAGACCTATAAGAATTACACCAGACTTCTCACCAGAGACTATAAAAGCCAGAAGAGCCTGGACTGATATCATACAGACCCTAAGAACATAATTGCCAGCCCAGATTACTATATCCAGCAAAACTCTGAATCACTATAGATGGTGAAACCAAGATATTCCATGACAAAACCAAATTTGCACAGTATCTTCTCACAAACCCAGCACTTCAAAGGATAATTGATGGAAAATGCCAACACAAGGAGGGAAACTACAACCTAGAAAAAGCAAGGAAGTAATCTTCCAACAACCCCAAAAGAAGATAACTATACAAACATAACTTTACCTCTAATAACAAAAATAACAGGAACCCACAATCATTTTTCCTTAATATCTCTTAACATCAATGGTCTCAATTCCTCAATAAAAAGACGCAGACTATCAGACTGGATACACAAACAAGACCCAGAATTTTGCTGCATATAGGAAACACACCTCAGTGACAAAGACAGACACTACCTCAGAATAAAAGAGTGAAAAACAATTTTCCAAGCCAATGGTCCCAAGAAACAAGCTGGAGTAGCCATTCTAATATCAAATAAAATCGACTTTCATCCAAAATTAATCAAAAAAAATAAGGAAGGACACTTCATACTCATCAAAGGAAAAATCTACCAAGGTGAACTCTCAATTCTGAACATCTATGCTCCAAATGCAAGGGCACCTACATACATAAAAGAAATGTTACTAAAGCTCAAAACACACATTACACCTCACACAATAATAGTGGGGAATTTCAACACCCCACTCTCAGCAATGGACAGATCATGAAAACAGAAACTAAACCGAGACACTTTGACAGTAACAGAAGTTATGAACCAAATGGACTTAACAGACATCTATAGAACATTTCATCCTAAAACAAAAGAATATACCTTTTTCTCAGCACCTCATGGTACCTTCTCCAAAATAGACCATATAATTGGTCACAAAACAAGCCTCTACAGATACAAAGAGATTGAAATAATCCCTTGCATCTTATCAGATCACCACGGACTAAGACTGGTCTTTAATAATGACAAAACCAATGAAAAACCCACATGCACATGGAAACTGAACAACTCTACTCAATGATGACTTGGTCAAGGAAGAAATAAAGAAAGAAATTAAAGACTTTTTAGAATTCAATGAAAATGAGGACACATCATATCAAAACTTGTGGGACTCCATGAAGGCAGTGCTAAGAGGAAAACTCATAGCTCTAAATGCATACAAAAAGAAACTGGAAAGAGCACACACTAACAACTTGACTGCACAACTAAAAGCTCTATAACAAAAAGAAGCAAATACACCCAGGAGGAGTAGAAGGCAGGAAATAATCAAACTCAGGGCTAAATCAACCAAATAGAAACAGAAAGAACAATAAAAAAATATTAATAAAGCCAGGAGCTGATTCTTTGAGAAAATCAACAAGATAGATAAACCGTTAGCCAGACTAACCAGAGGGCACAGAGACAGTATCCAAATTAATAAAATCAGAACTGAAAAGGGAGACATAACAACAGAAACTGAAGAAATTCAAAAAATCATCAGATCCTACTACAAAGGCCTATACTCAACAAAACTGGAAAACCTGGATGAAATGGACAATTTCCTAGACAGATACCAGGTACCAAAGTTAAACCAGGAGCAGATAAACCATCTAAATAGTCCCATAACCCCTCAGGAAATAGCAGCAGTCATTAAAATTTAAGCCCAGGACCAGATGGTTTTAGTGCTGAATTCTATCAGACCTTCAAGGAAGACCTAATACCAATTCTCTTCAAACTATTCCACAAAATAGAAACAGAAGGAACTCTACCCTATTCGTTCTATGAAGCTACAATTACACTCATACCCAAACCCCACAAGGACCTGAGAAAGAAAGAGAACTTCAGACCAATATCCCTTATGAACGTCGATGAAAAAATACTCAATAAAATTCTAGCAAACTGAACCCAAGACCACATCAAAACAATCATCCATCATGATCAAGTAGGTTTTATCCCAGGAATGCAGGGATGTTTCAATATTTGGAAATCCATCAATGTAATCCACTATATAAACAAACTTAAAGAAAAAAACCACATGATCATCTCACTAGATGCTGAGAAAGCAGTTGACAAAATTTAACATCCCTTCATGATAAAAGTCTTGGAAAGATTAGGAATTCAAGGCCCCTACCTAAACATAGTAAAAGCAATTTATAGCAAACCAGTAGCCAACATCAAACTCAATGGAGAGAAACTTGAAGCAATCCCACCAAGATCAGGGACTAGACAAGGCTGCCCACTCTCCCCCTACCTATTCAATATAGTATTGGAAGTCCTAGCCAGAGCAATTAGACAACAAAAAGAAGTCAAAGGGATACAAATAGGAAAGGAAGAAGTCAAAATATCGCTATTTGCAGATGAATGAAATGCCCAAGATGCAACTCACAGGCCACATGAAGCTCATAAAAAAGAAAGACCAAGTGGGTGTGATTCGGTCCTTCTTACAGGGAGCAACAAAATACTCAAGGGAGCAAATATGGAGACAAAGTGAGGGACAGGAACTGAAGGAGGGGCCATCTGAAGACCATTCCACCTGAGTATCCATCCCATGTGCAGTCATCAAAGGTAGATGCTGATGTGGAAGTCAGGAAGTGCATGCTGATAAGAGCCTGATATGGATGTCTCCTCAGAGGTCTTCAAGAGTCTGACATATTCAGAGGCAGATGCTCACAACTAGCCATTGAACTGATAATGGGGTTCTCAATGGAGGAGTTAGAGTGAAGACTGAAGGAGCTGAAAGGATTTGTGGCACCATGAGGAGAGCAACAATACCAACCAACCACAGCTCCCAGGGTCTAAACCACCAGCCTGGGAGCACTTAGGGAGGGATCCAGGGCCTTAGCTGAATATATAAGAGTGGAGGGCCCTGCTGGGCATAGGTGGAAGAAGAGAACCTTGACCTCATGAAGGCTGGACACCCCAGGGGGTGGGAATTTTGAGGGTGGGGAGGTGGGAGTGGGGGGGTAGATAGAGGTTACATCCACAGAGAAGAAGGAGGAGGGGTGAGGGCATAGGGGCTTCCTGGGTGGGTGGGGGATAGGGTAAAGGGACAACATATGAAATGTAAATAAAACATCCAATAAAAAAAGGGGGGGGAACGGTACCCCTCTCAGAAGGAGTCCCCCTGAAATACTCTCCATCATGCCTTGTTCACTTTTATCTCTCTAAAGCTGAAAGCTCTTGGCAAATCTGCTACTGACTGCCTCTGGCACCACCGAGACCAACAAAACCTTGCCACAAATATGGGGAAGGACCCACTTACCCTTAAAGGGAATGGCCCAGACCCAATTCCCTTATGGGGCCGAGGATTGATATGCCTGTCTGATACCACAGAAGGCACAGCTAACTGGCTACCTAGAAATTTAATGAAAAAAATAGATACCCACACAAAGTGAGGCCCAACCATAAATACAATGAATAAAAATTTACATCCAGGGAAGAAAAATCTCCCTGAGAATCCCTTCTTTTTTCTTTCCAGGTAAAAATAAATCACCCGTGATGTCTGTTGTTAGAAGTTCTAATCCAGATGCTGGCCTCCAAACTTATACTACTCAGACCTTTGAAGAGACACTGACAAGAACATCCAACAACTAGAGATTGACATCACTAATCTGAAGAAATCCCTCTTTTCTCTGTCTGAAGAGACCTCCTAAAATCGCAAAGATCCTTATTGGACTTGATTTACTCTATTACAATAGAAAAGGCTGTGTACAGCTCTTGACTGTGTACAGCCCTTAAAGAAGAATGTTGCCTTTACATAGACAAGACAAGGAGGGTTAAAAAGAACATGAAATAGGTAGTGAAGGTCCTAAGAAAAATCAGAGAGAGAAAGAGACAGATGAATGCTGGTACAAGAATTGGCTTTCAGCCTCTCCAAGGTTGTCAACCCTACTTCCTTCCATCTTGGAAGCATCTTGGGACCATTATTTGGGCTCTTTTTGCTTTTTTTCTGCTGGTCCCTGGCCCTCAAATAGGCGGAATAACTCTGTGATACAACAGATAAATAATTTGGTAGCAAAACCTACTCAGATACATTATCATAAGTTAGCTATGGAGGGCCATGAGACTCAAGATGAGGTTGTTACATTATACAGGGTGTTTCTAAAACCCATCTCCACCCAACCTAAAAGAGGGGACTTCTGCCCCTAAACCAAGCAGAGAGGGGCCACCCAGAACTCCCTCTGACTGGCGATCTGAATTCTTGCTTAGGCTGTGAGGCTAAGCACTGCAAGGGAATATAAATAAAAGATAAAAATATCTATTTGGGTTCCCTGAGGGACAAGCCTGACTGCATAGGGGTTGATGTCAAAAGTATCCCCTCTCCAGGAAAAAGACATCGGAGTGGGTATGGCCCTCATGCCTCACTGGACAAGGACAGGGGGACTGGAGTCATTACAAGGTCCCTTCTAATACTGGAGGTCAGGCCTCTATCCCTACCTTTGCAAGTTTAGAATTGCCACAGCCCTTCTATACTTAGAGAAGGTAGGAGATGTCAGGGGGATCCCTGCTTACAAACTGAAGGCCTAAAATCAGCCATAGGCCTAAATTCAGCAATAGGTCTGTCATACATGTACACTAACACCAAGTCTTGGGTCTCAGTGGAAAAACATTGAAACAGATGGCTATAAGCTAATGTAAACAGGCAGCTTTTGTGGAAATTTACAAGCCTGAGTAGCTATAGACCTTGTAAATAGGTAGCCTTGGCAGACAATACCAACTTAGATAAGAACAAGCGAGTCATAGGCAGAGTCATAGTGAATTGTCCCCTGAACCTTCACCCAGCCGATACCTGGTTCTGAAGATATCTGTATTCCCCCTGAACACCCACACTCCAGTGTCATTCCCTTCCCCATATCCTGCTTTTCTGTGTTTATAACCCCTGTGTGAATGAATTACGATTTGAGAAAAAATAAATTAAAAAAAAGATTGTCATACACAAGATGTTCTTCCTTTGTGGCCAGGCTCCATCAAACAACTCTGTAAGTTTAACAAATTGAATCTTAATCATCATGGAAGTTTGCTCAACTATCCAGGCCTTCTGTATAAGATTTAACAAACAAAACTCATGCCCAATATCAATGTATATCACCTCTGTTGATCCAATTTAACAATATATCTCAAGGTGAATTAGTTCACTGTTTGTTCTTAGGCTGAGTTATTCTTGTTGGAAAGTCTACAAATGACTTGAATCATGATTTTTCTTTGAGATTTCCTTTTCATAGTCATGGAAAATCAATCTTTTATTTCTTAATTTGTTTCCAGGAGAGAGTAGCCTGGATAAAAGATAAGCAATGTCAATTTGCTAAAAAGACATAGTTTTCATTGGAAATTAATAAACTGAAACTCTGGGTTGTGCTCTGAGAGGAGCTTAAGTTAATCATTCCTTATGCTAATCAACATCTCAACATCAGGATGCTCATGAAATCCAGCTTCTGTGGCTTCCTGAATCCGGATGTGGAGTTCTTATGAATGTACTTGGATGTTACCTAGCTAACATCTTAATGAGGTCTGTGTCTCTGCCATTCACATTACCTTTCCAGAAGTTAGGAGAGTCAACAGATATTTATAGTGGGGCACTGTGAATTCATTGAAGAAACAGTTTTCTTCAGCAAATTTTGTTATTGATGTTGTTAGTGTTTTTGTTTAGGTCTTTTCTTTTTTCTTCCTCTTCCCCTTCCTCCTCCTCTTCTTTCTCCTCTCCTCTTCCTCCTCCCCTCCCCCTGTTTTTCCTTTTCTTCCTCCTCCTCTTCATCTTTATCTTCCTCTTCCTCCTCCTCCTTTTTCTTCTACTTTTTTTTGAGGTAAGATCTCATTGTGTAGCTCTAGATGGCCTGCAAATCACTATGTAGACTGGCATGGCTTTGAACTTGTGGGTAATTGTCTTGTTTCTGTTCCTGAGTGCTGGAGGGGGAGGAAATAGGGTAATAGGCCATGAAATCCAGTCCACAATGGGTTGTCTTGAAACTCTCTTCACCTCCTTTCTAGGTCTTCCAGAAGGTTCTTTATCTTGTTTTAGACAATCCTGGATTGATTAGCATAAAAGCAGCATTTTTACTGTAAGAAGAGACAGACGCCCCCTCCCTTGACTGTTCAAAGGTCTATCCCTTGTCTATTTTAAGGACCACCTTGGCTAGTGAATCAAGCTGTTTTTGAAAATCAAACACAGTACTAGAAACAAGATTAATATTATTGACCAATTGTTGAGAGAGTTTTCGATAGAGGGCCCTGGCCACTCCAATTCCAGCTGATCCTGTGACTACAACAGCTATGACCCTTAGTCCAACTAGGAGGGGTATCATTTGGATTGTCCTTTTGGTCCTGCCCCCCCCCCCAATAAGATGGAATGAGGGGATGGGTAAAGGCTCATCTCCCAGGATGATGTCTACATCAGGAAAGAGAATCCATAGGGCATATAGCCTGGTCCATTTTGGGGGCAGAAAGTTAAACACCAACCCTCTTCCACAAAGGAACACGATCCCTGGGGGAGGGCAGATCACACTTTTAGATGGTAATGAGATATTGGCCCCACATAGGGAGGAGTAAACTGATCCAAAATTTGTCCTGGAGTTATTTAGAAAGGGGGAGGCCCAGAGACAGACCCCTAGAGTAGGAATGGGGAGTGGCTGAATGGGCATGGGGAGCAACAAAGAGCAATTGGAAGTGGGGAAGAAGGTATTTGATCCATTTATGAAAGTATTAACAAGAAAAGCAAGTGGCATGGGTCGGCCAACTTGCATGCAGAGCAAACAATCCTGGGCAAGGGAGGGAGCAGATTGATTAAGTAGCAAAAACACCATCTGAAGTACCCACTCATTCTGGGGGTCAAGTTTCAATTCTCCCGATTCTCGGGGAGGGCGGTAGGGTGGTAATTAAGCTCAGGGCACTGTGCTTGAATGAGCTGTTCAATCCATGTTTTCAACTTGGACTTGGACTTGATATTGAACCCCCTCCCCTATCAGTATAATCAATGGGCGGGGCATAGTTCCAACAGACATCTTGTCCAGTGATATCATAGCATTGTAAAGAGGCCATATTGCCTCCTTCTAAGGAGTTCAGGGCACTTGCTATGCCATTGTGGATGGCCATCCAGTAGGTCTTATTATCTGTTTTTCATATACACTGTTGGGCCTGACCATAGCAAACTGCATGCATGGTAAGATAAAAGGCGGTACAAGAACATGGCCCTGGCCTACCATTTACAGTAGGGATGATTTCAGGTTTTTAAATACATATCCACTTTTGAACAGGGACACTATTGGGGTCGGCAACCAGATATTCAACCTTGGCACCACCATCAATAATTTGTAACGTGGTGCCTCCCAGGCCATAGGCCTTATAGGTGCCTCTTTACAGTCACAGGGATTACCGGACAGCTTTTTGAAGATCTCTCATGCTCCTCGAGGGTCACCAAATCTTCCCTCAGTCACAATGGGGAGCAGCATCCATGTCAGCAGCAGGGTCATTTGTTTTGATCATCTTGGTCTCCTGAGGGAAAAACATAGAGGGATTTCTCAGGGCTAGTGGACTCCCTGGAAATGTCATTGAGGCATATACGTTATCTCTCTGGCTGGTATCCAGATTGGTCTTTTTTCACTTTGGGGAAATATGCAGCTGAATCCCCTCCTGGTTGTCAGGAGCAAGTCTGGTCCTGTCCAGGCTCCCGTCAGTGGGTCCCTCCATCTGACTCCTATTGAGCTATAGGAGATGAAGAGGTCCAATGTCTTTGAAATGGGGACAACTGAGGATTTTTCTTTTGAAAAATTTAAACTATTTAGAGTGAATAATGCGTTTTTTAGCCTATCAGGTGGTAAAGACTCCTCCTTTTATTTTTGTAACTGAAACTTTAAAGCTTTATTGGATATTTTATTTACATTTCAGATCTTATCCCCTTTCCCCATCCCCCCCAGAAACTCTGTATCCCATCCCCCCTTCTCCTGCTTCTATGAG
Source organism: Grammomys surdaster (assembly GCF_004785775.1). Lineage (NCBI taxonomy): Eukaryota > Metazoa > Chordata > Mammalia > Rodentia > Muridae > Grammomys > Grammomys surdaster. Next base: position 1,951,758 of record NW_021604660.1, read on the forward strand.
GATGTGCCCCCATCCACCCACCTACTCCTACCTCCTCACCTTCGAATTCCCCCACACTAGGGCATCCAACCTTCACATGACCAAAGACATCCTCTCCCAGCTATGCCCGAGAAGGCTATCCTCCCCTAACTATAGAGCTGGAGCCATAGGTCCCTCCCTGTGTGCTCCCAGACTGATGGTTTAGACTCTGGGAGCTCTCGTTGATTGGTATTGTTGCTATCTTTATGGGGCTGTAAACTCCTTCAGCTCCTTCAGTCTTCTCTCTAACTTCTCCAATGGGAACCCGATGATCAGTTCAATGGTTAGCTGAGAGCATCCACTTTTGTATATGTCAGGCTCTGGCAAACCTCTAAGGAGACAGTTATATCAGGCTCCTGTTAGCATGCACTTCCTGGCATCCACATAGGTGTCTACATTTGGTGACTGCATATGGGATGGATACCCAGGTGGAGCAGTCTCCGGATGGCCCCTCCTTCAGTTTCTGTCTCACACCCATGAGTATTTTGTTCCCCTTTCTAAGAAGGACCAAAGGACCCACACTTTGGTCTTCCTTCTTAAGCTTCATGTGGTCTCTGAATTCTGGGCATATGCTCAGGAGTGGTATAGCTGGTTCCTCAGGTAATGCTATGTCCAGTTTTCTGAGGAAACACCAGAATCATTTCCAGAGTGGTTGTATCAACTTGCAATCCCACCAACAATGGAGGAATGTTCCTCTTTCTCCACATCTCACCAGCATCTGCTATCCTCTGAGTTTCTGATCTTAGCCATTCTGACTGTTGTGCCGTGGAATCTCAGAGTTGTTTTGATTTGCAATTTCCTGATGATTAAGGATGCTGAACATTTCTTTAGATGCTTCTTGGCCATTCGAGTTTCCTCAATTGATAATTTGTTGTTTAGCTCTGTACCCCATTTATAATAGGGTTATTTGGTTGTCTGGAGTCTGTGAGGCGCGCGTGTAATCATCTCGCCAGCAAGAACGCACCACACACACACACACAGAATCCTTCCGTAAAAACACATTTATTCCCAAAAAAACAAAATGGTGGAAGAAGACCCCGGGCCCGAAAAAAGCACTGCTTAATATACCCTTGGAGCGGTGCATTCACCTCTGATTGGCTGCTTACTCGTAGCGTGCCAAACGCCGTGGGATGGGCTTTAACTTTGGCAGGCTTTTTCCATGGCACATGCGCAATTTACTTATTTACTAGGAAGAATCCCGGATGTCAGGCAAACGCGGCTTTAGCCAGCGCATGCGCGGCTTCCTACATCTGCCCCTTTTTGTTTTATTGTAGAGGGTGGTAGTTGAGATCCCTGGGAAGGTTTCGTAACTCCCATATTTGGGGGTCTCACAGCGGGTCTGAGTCTCTTTAGAGGGCAGTGCTCAAACTCTTACCCGTCACGGGGTCAGCCTCCCCACCCGCGGCTGCCCTGTCTTAGGTGGCCGAGACTTATCCGTCCACTCCGTTATTGACTTACCAGACCTTCTATCCGTGGAACAAACACCTTAGTGGGCAGGGACTGTGTATAGAAATGTTTGAGGCTTTACCAGGTATCTTTATCAGAAGCCCCTGGGTACAGCGGCTGAGGAATCTGTCTACTGGCTATTTCTTTTTTGTTTTGTTAAACAGGCACTGGTCAATGTCCCGTGTCTTAGGCTAGTTGACATTTCTCCACAGCCAGCACCAAAGAATGGTGAGCTCTCTGTCTAGGCTACGAGGGTCGTGCACCCACACCTGGCATTCTCAGAATGTGCGCCCCAGGTTGTGGCCACTCGTAATGCCTGTTACTGGATAGACTCACCACTCGTGGTGTATCTCTGGCATATGGGATCAACTTATTCCCGTCGTTGTGACCAATTGGCAGCTAGCCTGGAAACAAAAGGATGGAGCTGTCTATCTGGCTATTCTTGGCCTGTCTAGCGTGGTACCAGTCATGACTCAAACTCAAGCCCGATCAAGCAAATTCCATCTTGGGGGAATAAGCGATCAAGGACTAATAGTTTAAGACAGTCTCCCTTACCCTATCAGGTGCAATGGAAGCAAGTCCTCTGAGTGCAAGGGCTAAGGGGAACAGAAAGAGATGCAAACACCCATCCCTGTGCAATGGAGTCATCTCCTAGGGGTGCAAGGGCTGTTTGTCTCAAAATTCAGGTACCACAGCTACACAGACAAGAATCAGCCAGGCCAAGACTCCTCACCGACCCAGTACAATGGGCAAATCCTTTGGGGTGTAATGCTGATGGCCTAACATTTAGCACCACCACTCGTGAGGGGGAGACTGCTTATATTTGAGGCAGTGATAACCACACTGCCGGGGAAGCCCCTAGTTTTTTGGTCACAAGCGCCTGTGCAATAATAACCTTGTCAAGATTTTGTTGAGCTCTGAGTTTGCAAACCAACCAAAGGATGAATACTGATCCGCAACATAGGGCTTACCAAACAGGCCTACTCCCACCCACTTAAAAGAAAAGAAAAGAAGAAAGCTGAAGAATTCCAGGAGGACAGTCCCTCAGTCAGGGACAGATCCACACGCGTCAAGTTGATGTTCACCACAGCTGTTCTCAATTTTCTGAGTGTCTCACTGAAGTTTTCTGACCAATTTCCTGTAAGATATTGAAACAATTTTCTGGACAGATTAGTTACATTATGTCTGACTGGTAAGGTAGATAATATAGTCCATCATCGTTCCCCCGATATACTAGGAACCTGTATCCCTTGGATCAGCACAAGGGCTGTCATCAGAGCCTGGAGGGTCCGCCTGGGTGTCACCTTCCAATATCGCAAGTCGCCGTGTCAGCCGCTCTGGTAGCCAAAACGGGTTGTCTTCTTCCTGTGGGAACACACAAACCGCTCCCCTGGCTCTTAATAAAACAATATCTGGGCCCTTCCATTGTCCGGTCAAAATGTCTTTCCATTTTACCATCTCTTTCGGCCTGTCAGGCTCTAAACAGTGACGGTCAGCGAATTGAATCTTTTGAAAAACTTTTACGAGTCTACTAGATGGTCTAATTAGCCCAGCCACTTCTAAGGCTTTAACTGCATTTACTACATAAAAGGAATCTGAAACAATATTTAAAGGGCCTGGAAAGGTTTCAAGAACCTCCAAAACTACCAAGCATTCCACAACTTGAGGTGAGATCTCATGATATTGTTTGGCAGTGACCTTATTATCAATTACATAAGCACCCACACCTGTCTTTGACCCGTCTGTGTAAACAACCACTCCAACCGGGAGCGGCTTTTGAGATAAGACATGTGGAAATACAATAGCTTGAGTTAAGGCAAACTGTAAAATGGGATGTTTAGGGTAGTGATTATCTATTTGACCATTAAAGGAGGTAACCAACACGGCCCAAACATCAGAGGTAGCAGTTAATATTCGAACCTGATGTGCAGTATAAGGCACTATTAAAACCTTAGACTCCCTTCCAAAATGAGTGACAGCTGCTTTTAATCCCCGTAAGGCAAGCTGAGCAACCGCATCTGGATACCATTCAATAATCTTTGCAGGAGATGCATTAGGATGAATCCATAATAAGGGCCCATCCTGCCATAACATGGCAGTTGGTAAATGTCTGGTTTTAAAGACACATAAATTAAAAGTTTTGGTCTCATCAATGCGTTTTAGCTGAGCTTTTTGCAAGGCATCATCCACCAATCGCAGGGCATGATTTGCAGCCGGTGTTAATGCTCTTGGTGAGGAAATATGGGAATCTCCTTTCAGAATGTCAAACAAAGGTTTTAATTCAGCAGAGGGAATTTTCAAAAATGGTCTTAACCAATTTATATCACCTAGTAACTTTTGAAAGTCATTTAAGGTATGTAAATGATCTCTGCAAATTTCTAATTTTTGAGGAACTATTTTCTCAGGGTAAATAACTGTCCCTAAAAAGGAACCGATTTCTGAAATTTGGACCTTCTCTGTGGCAATATGCAGACCCCGCTGTCTTAATGTAGCAATTAATAAAGGATATGAGTTCTGCAAAGTGGTCAACTCTTTATGGCATATTAAAATATCATCCATAAAACTCTGCTTTAGATTTCGAGGCGGCAACTGTTTATCTGGCTGGCATCTTTCCTCTTCATCTATCTCTTCATCTGAGTCCTCTGAGGAAGTTATCCCCTCCAACTCAGAGGCATCAAGCCTCAAAACTTCCTTTACCGGATAAAGAGATCTCTTTCTGAGGCTTACTTTCCTCCCGTCTCTCCCAAGGGTGTTCTTCCCCTCATCTCTCATCCCCGTGGGTTGTTCCTCGGGGAGGCTTAATTTCTTTAATATGTCCTTTTTCCCTTTTCCTTTCTGAATTTCTAAGCGCTTCCTTCTTTTCTCTGTTTCTGACATGCTAACCCGTAATCCGTCTGCCACTCCCCGAACCGCCACAAAAACCAGAAGGAACAGAACTAACGCTACTAACACCATAGCGAGAGCCTCTAAGGTTCCTGCCAACTGGGGAGGGAAATGAATTAAATCAAGTCCAAACATATCTCTCAGAGAGCATTACCTTGTTCTACGGTTCTGGATTCACTCCACACGTGGAGAGCGAGTGGAGGGTCTTCTTAAACAGCGCCGGCGATGGTAAATTCTCCCGGGTTTCTCGGCACCAACTGTGAGGCGCGCGTGTAATCATCTCGCCAGCAAGAACGCACCACACACACACACACACAGAATCCTTCCGTAAAAACACATTTATTCCCAAAAAACAAAATGGTGGAAGAAGACCCCGGGCCCGAAAAAAGCACTGCTTAATATACCCTTGGAGCGGTGCATTCACCTCTGATTGGCTGCTTACTCGTAGCGTGCCAAACGCCGTGGGATGGGCTTTAACTTTGGCGGGCTTTTTCCATGGCACATGCACAATTTACTTATTTACTAGGAAGAATCCCGGATGTCAGGCAAACGCGGCTTTAGCCAGCGCATGCGCGGCTTCCTACAGGAGTCTAATTTTTTTAGTTCTTTGTATATATTTGATATTAACTTTCTATCGGATGGAGGATTGGTAAAGATCTTAGCCCAATATGTTGGTTGCTGTTTTGTCCTATTGACAGTGTCCTTTGCTTTACAGAAGTTTTGGAATTTTATAAGGTCTCATTTGTTAATTCTTGATCTTAGAGCATAAGCCATTGGTGTTCTGTTCAGCAACTTTTCACATTGCTGTGCATCACCAAAGGAAGTCAGACCTGGAGCTTAAGCAGGTCAGGAAGAAGGAGCTGATTCAGAGGGCATGGAGGAACGTTACTGGTTTGCTTCCCCTTGCTTGATCAGCTTGTCTTCTTATAGAATTCAGGACTACTAGCCCATGGATGACACCACCCACAATGGGCCCTCCCCCTTAACCACTAATTGAGAAAAGCCTTACAGCTGGATCTCATGAAGGCATCTCATTTCCTCAAGAGAGGCTCCTTTCTCTGTGATAACTCCAGCTTGAGTCAACTTGACAACCAGCCAATTCAACTTGAAAAGAACTAAAAAGAACACATTGAAAAAAGAATGATTTTGATCAGAGGCCAAGATTATTTTATTTCATAGTTTATTATGAAATTACCAAATCTAAGGCTGTGATATTAATAAAAATTAGAAAATATATTTGAATGAAGAATAGCTGACTATTTCAACTATATACTTTCAATGTCCAATTATTTTGGATAGTAAAAAAATCCAATATCACACAACCATGCTTGCTGCAAAGCATCATCTGAGGGCTTGGACTAGATTCTGAATAATCTCTAGATAACCTGTATATTGTGTAATATAAGACATAAGCTTCTAGACAACACAGAAGAACACATTTACATTTGGGGTTAAAGATTTATGTATATTTTACATATTATTATTTTTTCCTGGTAGGTATAGGAAATGATGAAACCACTATGTATAAGCACACCTTATCAGTTTCTTAAAACCTTAGGTGCAAGCTAGATACAAACAAAAATGTAAAACAAGCCTCATACATATACAGCAGGAAAATAGATGTCCACATGAAGGAATGAACTGAATGTCATTATCAGCATTATTTATTAGGACTTGAAGAAGAAATAAGCCAATAGCCCTGCGGTGATAAACGGTCAGCATGCCGATTCCAGTTCTCAGCAGGAAGCTCAATGCATGTCCCAGGATGCTGGCATAAAGTTTGCAAACTCACTATATGCACTATTTTATACCACTGACGTTTATTCTATAGTGATAAACTTCTATTTCTATCCTTTATACATGGGAAGTTTTAAATTATTCATTATTGTGTATCTGCATGTATGTAGGTGATTTGACCACAGTGCATAAGTAGAGATCAGATGACAACTTTCCGGTATCAGTTCTCTCTTTTCACCTTAAGGTGGTTCCAGGGATTGAACTCGAGTCTCTCTGATTGTGCAGTAAGAACCTGACCAGTTGAGCTGTCTCACTAGCCAGTCCTTAAACTCCAGATCTATACTTTGTAGTGCCATGAAGACATTTAAAGGTCTCAATTAGTTTTGTTATATTCTATCTCTATGTTTAAATTTCCCATTAATTTTAGGGGTGAATAAAAATGTACTGGAAGGGTGTTTTGACTTCTCTACAAAAGTAAAGTTCAATGTTTCACACTTGTCCTACAGAGAATATCATAATGGAATGAGAGTTAATACAGAAGCCTTTTCTTTTACTCTTCATTTTGTACATGGCAATTCCATTCCATGTTGTTTTGGGGAGAGATATGTACCCATCAGGGTATCAAGGGTGGTTAGCATAACTTGACTTTCAAAGCTTGATGAGTGGGCTGAACATGGAGGTCATCAAGCTGTGAGGTTAATAATCACCACAGGTGATCCTGACTTAGCCAGCCTGTAGGAGGAGGAACCCATTGTTCTGAATGAGATCCATCAGGCATATACTCTCAGGGAGAACTAACATTCAGGACTCTAAGCATAAAACTCAGTCCAGTGATATTTATAAAATGCAACAAAAAAGAACATGATCAGCACCAAAAGAATGTGTGGTTAGTTTTTAAATGTTACATCTGGTATATAGAAGAAAAAGAATTCTGTAGTAATTCAGCTCATGAATTATCTGCACAATAGGAGCAAATTATAGCTTTCCTGTATTGAGAAGAAACATTCTGACAGGGAAAGCTTCGTTTTGAAAAAAAAAAATTCCTTAATCATTGCAATCAGGAAAGTCAACAAATATTCGCTACTTTTACATATAAGGTTGTAGAAAATGATCAGAGAAAAATGTTTTCCTTGATTTTTAGGAAATTATATTTTCTTAAAGCTCTAAGGGTTAATAAATACAATATAAAGTAACAGATTTTGTTGGTTATGGGAATTTTTTGAGTACCTATTATGTTTTAATGTTGGTGGTTCCGAATATTATGTGTACTATAAAATTAATTTAAAAAATGTGAAGAAATTTTTTTTTACTGGTATTATATTTTATGCAGAAACAAAGACGCTTATATAGCAAATAATGAAATGGTGGTTTCTCTAGATTTCTATGCTTAGAATCACTCTTCCCTAGAAAGAATTATTTATGTATCCAAAGTAAATTTACATTAGACACAATTAACCTTCCTTAGGAGAAACCAATGGGAAATGAAGAAATCCTTCCTAAAGCAAGAGAATGTTCTTCAATTTCACACAAGTGGGAAAGGTTGGGTACACTGAAGAGAAAAAAAATGATGTGAATGATATTGTTGCGATGAGAACACACTGGGGGTTGTCTTACAGATAGCCTATTTTGTAGAGTGTTTATTGTAAGTTGGAAGAGAAGAAAATTATGTGTCTGTAAAAGGTTATTTGAATCTTAAATACTCAGATAAGGAATGTAGAAGTCCTTTCATCTGAACTTGAAAGGGATATTCTCTCACCTCCGTGAAAATATGATACACATAACAAATAATTTTGAGACACTATTATGGACAAGGCTAGGGGTACAGCAAAGATAAGACAAAGACATAATTATCACTGCGACGTCTCTATGATGATGGTGCGACTCCAGCTGTATTTGGGTGATACAGGGTAGTTTAAGGTAAGAGATAGGCACTGTTTTCTCAGGTTAACAAAATATTTTGGTTTATTTGTGGACATAGTCACTATTCTGATTCATTGAGAGATGTTAAGCTTAAAATTTAAAAAATAACTAAAGACGCCAAAATAATAGTAAAATATTATTACCATGTAGTAAATAAAACAGGTATTGAGATAAAAATAACTCAGAGGAGAAAGAAGATAGACGTGTATTTTATATGTTAAGTAGGAAGATGCCTGGGAAGACAACTTGTAAGCTTCAATCTAGAGAAGAGGAATAAAGAGTCACACTATGAAAAGATGTGATACCCAGAGGATTTCTTGGGAGACAGAAAGTTATGCCAAGATTATCAAGGAAAAAGAGGCACTTGACAACAGAAGGAAGAGAAAAGGCAATACCACAGGACTGTAGCTGTAGTGTGTAATAACTAATAAACAATCCATACTATGGCTGGCTAGACACCGGAGGTCTTTGTTCTCACCCCAGTACATAGCCTGAGACTGAGACCACACATTTCTCCATGTCAACGCCTCTCTCACAAACACAAGCTCTGCTTCTCTAGAGTTCTTAGATTGTTCTCTCAGTCCCTGTGGCCAACTGCTGCCAAACCGCTCTTGTTATGCCCAGGTCTTGGTGTCTCCAAGAGATCTCAAAGAATTGCCATATCCACTGTAGAGAAACATTTTGTTTCAAACCCAGGTTTGAACTGCAAATTGCACAGAGCAAAGTTGCGACCCCGTGTCTAGGGGCTTAGGGAATATATACAAGCAAGTGTGTGTGTAGGGGGGTGTTACTCGGCAGATTAGGGAAGCTATAATGGTTTTACAAACTTGTCACATCCACCTGGGAACACTTAATTGGCTTGATTTCTCTCTAAGGATGTATAGTTTTTGCTTTTCCCAAGGCCATAAGCCACCTGTGTTAGGGAGTGTTTGGCCATCCATCAGAGATGGTGCCAATTTTGGTGCCATGGAAGCTGAAAGTAGCATTTGTTTTTCTGTTCTCAGGGTGATATCGTCATTCCCAGGATGGGGGTTTCACAGAGAATGCTATTGGAATGAGGATTTGTGAGCCTTTGGGAGAGTCAGGTGAGGAGAAGGAGTTGGGGGGCTGATGGGGAAGTGCTGAGATGAGTGACAGGCGCTAGGCTCCTGGGGAAGTCCTAAGGCTGGTGCTAGCTGCTCCGCTAGGCTTCTTCACTTTCTTCTCATTCCAAAGCCTGGCTGAATTCTGCCCCAGCTAAATTCTTTCCCTCTGGCCCACATGGGTCACCAGGAATGTAAAACACCAGACAATCTTAGTTTACAATCAACAGATGACACAGCTGCTGGGCTCCAAATCTGTCATCCTAAACTCATCAACTATTCTATGTTAGAAATCTTCCGGTGGCAGAATCCTCCACCAGATCTAGCAGTCTCTGCTCTACATTTTGACTGCTTTTGCTCCCACCTCAATGTACAAAGTCACCTTTCCTTCCTCCTACGGTCCCTCTTCCTATCTGGGACCCAGAAGGTCCGCCTCCTCCTCATCCAGTGATTGGCTTCTTGTCGTCTTTATTATTCAATCAATTAATTAGGGAAAATTCCACTACAGTAGCTTACTGGAAAAAAGAAAGAATGTGTTAAACTCAGTGTTAAGGAAATAGCAAAAGCAGCTCATGTAAATTTTATGGTCATGTTAGTATTGAATCCACTAAGGAATGTTATCAAGTAACGGACACTATTTTGGTTATTATGTTAAAATAGCCCCTTTTCTGTAGAGAATGGTTTGCTTGGGAACAAAAGTGGTAACAATAAGAATTTGTCTAGTTCTAATAAGAGGAGAATCATGGCCTGCCTTTGAACTGTGATAATGCAGAGCTTAGAATATAATTTCTCAAACAATGCTCTTTCTACAAAATAGAGGAAAAATGTTTCCTGAGACAGTGAGTTTACCATTAAAGTATCTCTTTTTATACATGTGGCACCTTGTGGGACTGCATAAGGGTATCCTGGTTCATGGCTAGGCATGGTCCTAGAACCCCGAGACTCTGTGTGAGAACCAGCAGGAGTTTGGTGAGCCCCCAGAACCCAGGGTCCTGACAAGCAGTCTAGTCTCCATAGAACTACATTATTCAGTCACGTAGGCCATTACAGCCCCTCCCAAAGTGCACAGGCAGAGGGCATGACTAGAGGCCTCAGGTCCTAAGGATTTACATACTAATGATGGCCAGAGGGTAGAGCAAATTAAGCATGCCTCCCCATATCCTCCCCAAAACCTCTCCCTTTCTCCCTCCCTATTTAACTCAGGTCTGGCCTGAGTTTTACAGGACGTACTTCCAGATCCATCCACCATCTGCCATGACAATAAACCCTTGTGGAACCAAGGACTTCCTTGTGTCATTGGGGTATGCCGCCTCCAAAGCCTCCAGGGTGCCAAAACGTTAGACATTTCTCCTGTATGCGGGACCCACAGCATGAAAATCCACCAGGACATCTCCACCGCTGTGGCCCTTATTTTTCCTACATTTGCGCCCAATGTGGGGCCACAAACAGCCACACAGCTACAGAAACTAAACAAGTTAGCTGAACAGCCATCTCTCAGCCAACTGCAGCTGCTTAATCTCTTACCTGGAGGACCTCTGTGTTCTAGCCACGAAGACCCACATCTTCAAGCAAGCTAGCCAGGCCACCAAGTCTGCTAAACAAGTACAGTAACCAAATTCCTCCCACGGGTGCTGCTAGGGCCTCTTTCTTCTCCCCCTCTCCTTTTTTCTCTTGGCTGTGGGTTATCCAGTCACATACCCACATGTCCCCATCTTGGTGCTTCGGCGACCTCTCAGCGGTCTGAGAGCCCAAGGGCTTGAGACCAGTAGGTCTATGTCCAACTTCTGGCCCAGAGATCCCCAATCCAAGAGCTCTGCACCCCGGCAGAATCAGACTGAGAATTCCCCAGCCCGGGCAGGGCCTCGCTGTGCTCCCCCAGTGTTACAGAGAATAAACTCAGCCAAGATCCCGTGTGTTCCTGCCATGCTGAGCTACAATCCCAGCCTACTGTGTCATGACAGCCACACAGACCCACAATACAACAGAGATTTATGCCTGCATGTGCCCACGCATAGGCCTACATTGTTCCCTGCAGGTGGTAGAGGATGTGGGCAAAGCCAGCTTGAAGAGTACCCCCCCACACACACTGGTGCCAGCCAAGACACTCTCCATACAACCATGAGTAACCCCAGCCTAGCTCACAAGACTAGGCATGTCTCTCTCTTTCTCTCTCCACGTGTTTCAGACCAACACTTTCTTTCTAACTCTTAGCTACCACTAGCTCCTGCCTAGCCCAAAATACTAGGTCTCTCTCTCCCTCTCCTCCACATGTTCTACTGTTCAAGGACAAGATGGCAGCGGCTCCCTAGCCTCCACTCTGCCCATCCCCCAACTCCACAGAGAGGGCTCCTTCACAGCAAACAGCTGTCTTTCAGACAACAGTGCCTGCCATGACTCTCTCGTTCTAAGACTCTTTCCCTTGGTTGAGAGATTACCCTTTCGTTTTGCGCTCTCAAGAATTCCTTGTCTTTCATGTGCTGCCTGCTATCATAGCTTTCTTTCCCTCTTTCTCCTCATGTGTTCTCCAACTCAACAAGATGGCAGCTACTCCTAAATCTCCCTGCTCTACCCCTCCCCCAGGGGTCAGCCTTTTTGTGCTCTGCCTGCTAGCTTCTCAAGAACACTGGCTCTAAACTCTAATCCCCAGTGATTTTCCCCCAGGGGATCAGTCTTTCACAGGCTGCCTGCTAGCCTAGTGTAGACTTCCCCCACTCCTCCACCATTTGTGGCTGGTTACAGCCCAGCCAGTTTGCCTGAAGCAACAGGGCCAACTCCCTGCTTGCCCCCTTCCCTCCTTTACCTCCTAGGTCATTTGCGGCCAGCTTCAGCCCAGCTGGCTTGCCTTATAACAGAGGGTCTGAGACTCTGTCTGCTCCTCTGTGTACCTCACAGTTTCTTTCTCGAAACTAAAAACTCCAGGGTGAACCATGAGAAACTGCTCGCCTCCTGTGAGCTTCTCCCAGGAGCTGCCGGCTATACTCCAGCTTCCACATGTCTACCCGCCATTACTCAGTTTTACACAGCCTTTTACTCCTGTCTCTGACACTCTCTATCAAGCCCCTATGATTCTTGCTTTGAACTTTTCTTCAAGATTGGCCTTTCTTCTTTTCCTTTACATTTAAGATTTACCAGCTAAGAAAAACAAATGGGAAATACCCTGGGCTCTCTGCTAGAACACCCAGCCACCACGAGGTAGCTCAGCCACCACATGGCAGAGCAGGCCCCTCCCCAACTACTTCTAAACCCACCATTAACCTTTTCTCTCCAACAGGAATACCTGCAACAATGCTCATGCTTTCCTGCCATTAATGCCTTCTCCCTTAACAGGAACACCTAAAACAACAGTATTCATGCTTTTCAACCCCAAATTTTTTCACTTTTAGTTTAAATGTCTCCTTTTCTCTCTAACACTCTTGATAGTCTCAACATTTTTTTCAACTTTTAAGACTTCTTCAAGGTTCAAAGGTCAGCTAATCCACTTCCCCAGGTTAAATCAATTATGCTGATCACCATTTTTCAAACCTTAACTAACAACTAGTTTCCTTTTACAGACAAACTGTTGCTGCCTATCATACATAATTAACATGATGTTTGTCTTCCTCGGGCAGAGCAAATTAAACATGCCTCCCCAGATCCTCTCCAGATCCTCCCCAGATCCTCCCCAGATCCTCCCCCATCCTTCCCCTCTCTCCCTCCCTATTTAATTCGATACTGCCCTGAGTTTTATGGGGGTACGTCCAGATCCATCCACCATCTGTCATGACAATAAACCCTTTTGGAACCAAGGACTTCCTCGTGTCACTGGGGCCTGCCGCCGCCAAAGGCCCCAGACGCTGGAACCTTAGACCTCCTCCTGAATGTGGGACCCGCCACAGAGTGGAAACCTACTGGGACTCCACAACTGTGGCCAATATTTTTCCCTACAGCACCTAATATTCAATGTAGGTGACTAAGTTTTATCTATTTATAGAAAAGCATGCCAGCCCACTGAGTATGTCAGGGACCTCTGGAGTTCTGACTGTGTGCTTGCAAGCTTGAACAAAATTTGATGTGTAATTTTGGACAAATTATCTTTAGTATCTTCTAAGTAGCATGGTTACATGATCTACATGACAGCTTTTTTTTTTAACTAAGGAATACATGGGGTAACATATATATTTTATAAGAGATTATTAAAGAGGTCCAATGCAATATATAGAAAATAGAAGTAACAAATTTGAGTGGATGGTATTGGTTTAAGGATAATGTAATATAGATTACTGGGATAGTTAATAAATAATTTCCTTCAACAAAGAACATGTTATGTGTATGATCTCAAAAGGCTTACTTCATTGTGGAGAGTTCCAGACTGAATATCTGTATATCTTGTTAAAATGATATAAAATCCTTTCATAAGAATATACCAAGTTTTTCCAAGATACCATCACCATTGTTAACATGTGAAAGGCCATTTAATAGTATTCTTCTAAATGTTTACAACTTTTATAACTTTTTTATTTGACTATTTTGTGCATGTCTACAGTGTATTCTGATTGCTATCACCACTTTCCCTGACCCCTTTCAGCCAGTCCCTTTGCTAGTTCATGTCTTTTCTTTCTAGTTACAATTAAATTACAATTTTACTCTGAAAGGTTGGAGGAAAAAAAGCACATCTTACCTGTTAATAAGAGAGTGGTATAGAGCTGGATAGTCTTTATTATAGATTTTCAGAACCTTGTTCTCATCGGAATTTTTCTCCCATAGGGAATCCCAGGAGCTGGAAAAAAAGAAACAAAGATGCTACAGTAGGACCCTATCACCAAATAGAAAGGGACAGAACTAACACCTATTTTGGCTTTCTGACTGAATCATATCTATGGGAATATGAATGGGAATCTTAGCACATAGGGCTCCAGGAATGTCGGCATACAGTGCAATGCCAGATATGTTAACTGATAAAGTCAGTCAACGCCTCTTTCCTAGAAATCAGTGTGTATAGACGTACAAATGGTATCTCAGCATCTATAATACAGGCAAAGCTTGTATCTATAGATACTACTGCATGAATTCAGAAGAATGGTGTTTGAGAAAATGTTAGGACTCAGAGCACACTATGGAAGGTACAGAGTGGGGAAGGGAAACTGAAATCAGTCTTGTCGCTATTGTTAAATGGGGAAGTGAGTTGAAGAAATAGTGTAGAACTCATTCTAATTGGTCCCTTCCTCACATTCTCACACCACCATCTACTGTTCTTCCTCTTGACTAGACACTATTGAGTATTTTTCTCCCATACGAAAGGGTGAAGTTGTGTCACTGGCAGGATTCTAGGTAGAACAGACCTTCATCCTAGGTAAACCACACCAGACTCAGAAATAAAGTATCATGTGATTCCTATGATATGTGAAAGCCAGAAAAGCAGAAAAAAAGATGGGGAAAGTAGAGAAAAGGTTGAATAAATAAGTGGGGGATAAGTTTGAGCAACAGGGAGCTGAATATGGCCAAAACACGTTATATTCCTGACCTGCAGAAAAATATCAGAAAGAAACACATTGCTTTATACAGTTATTACAAGCTAATTGAAAATCAAAGAAGAAATATCAGAATCAGCTATATTCCTGCTGTTTTGACTTTCTTTTCTGGTTGTTCTCTCTCTCTCTCTCTCTCTCTCTCTCTCTCTCTCTCTCTCTCTCTCTCTCTCCACACACACACACACACACACACACACACACACACACACACACACACAAACATACACACATTTAAGAAAGTGCATGATTCAAATGTTTTGTCCTTAACTTATTTACACAACAGCTATATATCAAAACTTTAATTAGGTCTAGTGCTGTTGTAGATATTGATGATGTCACAGTGGACAACAAAGAGAAATCTTCACCTAAATTAATACTTATTTGAGGAAGACAGATGGATAATGAATATAATGGACATTAAAAATATATAAGAGTTGAACTGATAACAAGAAAGCATGCATGAGAATGACCTAGGCCCTCTGCACATATGTAACAATTGTGCTGCTGGGTCTTCGTGTGGGGCTCCTAATGCCAGAGCAGGGGATGGCTGTGTCTGAGTACATTGCCTGACTTTGGATCCCTTTTTCCCTACTGGGCTGCCTCCTTTAGCTTCAGTAGAAGATGCACCTAGTCTTACTGAAACTTGATATGTCAAGCTGCTTGATATCGATGTTAGGACTCCCGTTTTCTGAGAAGAAAGGGAGGAGGGATAGATGGAGGATTGTGGTGAGATGAAGGGACTGAGAAAAGAAGGAGGATGAAAGCTGTGATTGGGATAAAGTAGATAAATTATTATATATACAAGCTAAGAGCAAAATAATAAAAGAGGAAGGGAATATAAAATATTATATGTCTTTTAGTGACCTAAAATATAGATGTTGAGGTCTAGGAAGATCCCACTGAGAGAAAGGCACTGAGTTAAAACATGTTAAACAGTGAGGATGAGGACAATGATGGAAGTGGAAAGAAGAGGTTTAAAGACCCTGCAGGGAGGCTGCTTGGTACAGAAGAAGGTTTATTCTGTTCAAGATTCTATAGAAGAACAACATGAACTAAGTGCTTTGTAACAGTGATAACTCAGTCTTACAACCGTGGTGGATGGACAGTCCAAATTCAAGATATTACCATGTTCAGCCTCTGGCAAAGACCTCTTCCTCATCATAAAGTAATTAATGAGATAATGTGCTTTCTAGGGCTTCTCTTCTTAGGGGCACTAATCTTTGTTTGAAAGACCCTAGTTTGTAGTTTAAGTGTATTCTAAGAATTCCACGGCCTAATAGCATCAACTTTAGAATCAGAATTTCAGTAAACAAAGTAGTTTATTTACTTTACTTGTGTGTCTCTCAATTCCTAGGCTAACTATTAATCCCTGTCCTTTCCCTTTTAACTTATGATATGAGCAGCTGGAATAGAGCATATATGTTATTTCATGTACATTTAACAGTTTGGGGTGCAAAACCTAGGTTTATGTTAGATCTCCTTCTATTATGTAATTTTCATGAATGTCTAGTGAAGTGGGTTTTCCTGGAGTGTGCATCTTATTTTCCAGGATGAAAGTTGTCTTAGGACTTCCTTGTAAATCCTGGCGCAGTTTATAGCCTTCTTTGCCTGGCAGACTGTTGGGAATCTTATAGAAGTAATTGAATAAAGAATATTTTCTCTAAAGAAGTGTACCATGATTAGTGTATTTCAAGCAGTAATTACATAGACATGATTACATATTGATCTTCTGTCTGATTTTTTTTTGGGGGGGTTAGGCATAGGCTCTTTGCCAAGGCATTAAACTCTACAAGTCCTTCATGCTAATTAAAGACAGTCCTGGTTTAAGGCCATTTCCCTATAAACTCTACCTAGAGTCTGGATCCATGCTACAAGGTAGCTGCTCCCAACAGCAACATTTCCAGCAGTTTTATGAGAGCCTTAATTTATGGAATTTTATTTTAAAGATTGCATTGTATGCAGAGACAATAAAGTCTGTTTTCCATCTCCCGGTGGAAACATATAGTCACTGAAGTTTGAAATATCTTAATCTCAAAGAGTCATAAAATGGCCCACACAGGGACTACACAACCGACAGAGGAGAGTTTCTGACTCAGTGAAAGTCAGAAGATTTGACTGTAGTAGAGTTTGAAAGAGAATATGGCAATTTGTCGTTCTAGTTCCTAAAACACCAAATTCAGGGGAAGTCCAGCATAATACAGACAGAACTAAAATATAGTTTCTATTTTGCCTGAAAATGTGATTTGAAGGGGTTCAGTTTGGGAATGCAGAATGTGACTTGGGAAAACAAAGTTACATATTATATTGATCTCATGTCACAGGTAGTCAATATTAATGTTGAGTTTTGGGAGAAAATAATGTAGAATAAAGGAGTGACATAGTTCTAATGATTTATTTTTTGTCATAGCCAAAACAGGATGGGTTTGAAGTAAAAGCTACTTACCTGTCTTAAAATAAAAAGGAAAAAATGGTGTTGAGATATAGTTCAGTGGTAGATCACTTGTCTAGCAAGTGCAAATCCCAGGGTTTACTCCCCTGTACTAAAGAAGTGAAAAACAGAACAATTACGTTCCCATCTGTTTATCATTATTATTATTATTATTATTATTATTATTATTATTACTATTATTATTCTTTAATCCCCTTTTACAGTCCAGTTGTCATCCCCCTCCCAGGTTTGCCCCCAACACACCACTCTCCCATCCCACCAGACCTCCCCATTCCCTAGGGCCTCATGTCTCTCAAGAGTTAGGTGCTTCTTCTCTCACTGAGGCCAGACCAGGCAGTCCTCTGCTGGATATGTTTCCGAGGCCTCATATCAGCTGGTATATGCTGCCTGGTTGGTGGCTCAGTGTCTGAGAGATCTATGGGGTCCAGGTCAATTGAGACTGCTAGTCTTTCCATAGGACTGCCCTCCTCCTCAGGTTCTTCCAGCTTTTCCCCAGTTCAACCACAGGGGGCCCCAACTTCTGTCCATTGGTTGGGTGCTTGTATCTGCATCTGATTCTTTCAGCTGCTTGTTGGGTCTCTTGGAGGGCAGCCATGCTAAGTTTCTGTCTGATAGCACACCACAGCAGTAGTAACAGTGTCAGGCCCTTGGGCCTCCCCTTGAGCTGGATCCCAATATGGGCCTGTTACTGGACCTCCTTCCTCTCAGGCTCTTCTCCATTTTTGTCCTTGCAGTTCCTTTAGACAGATAGAATTCTGGACCATCTTTAAAAATGGAAAAATATAAGAAACATATCAGCCACAGTGTGAGGAAGGGCCTGAGAAAGAGGAGAATGAGAGTGGCAATGATTCAATAATGACTCAGAGTCAAAAGTAGATGTAGCTGTCAGTTGAGGTACTCTCTGTTTCCAAGGATTCTCATCATTCTTCCTTCTCCTTTCTTCATTCTCCCTTCTTTCCATCTTTTTTTCTTCTTTCTTATTTTCACTTTTTCTGACTAGAGAGCCTGAACCCAATCTTTTATTTACTAAAGCTACATCATCCAGGCTTTGATCATTGGTGGGGATTTTTTTTCTAGCTTATTTAGTTTTTATTTTGTCTCTTTTATTTATTGGATTTTTAAATTTACATTTCAAATGTTATCCCCTTTCCCAGTCCCCCCTCTTCCTGGAAACCCCTTATCCCATCTCTCTTCCTCCTGCTTCTAGGAGGGTGTTCCCCCACCCGCCCACCTCCCTGCCCTCAAATTCCCCTACACAGGGGCATCAAGCCTTCACAGGATCAAGGGCCTTCTCTCCCACTGATGCTTGACAAGGCCATCCTCTGCTACATATGTGGCTGGAGTCATGGGACCCTCCATGTGTACTCCTTAGTTAATGGTTTAGTCCCTGGGAGATCTGGGGTTGGTGGGGTCTCTGGTTGGTTGGTTGATACTGCTCTTCCAATGGGGTTACAAACCTCTTCAGCTCCTTCAGTCCTTTCTCTAACTCCTCCATTGAGGATCCTGTGCTCAGTCCAATGGTTGGCTGCAAGCATCCGCCTCTGTATTTGTCAAGCTCCGGCAGAGCCTCTCAGAAGACAGCTATATCAGGCTCCTGTCAGCATGCACTTCTTGGCATCTACAATAGTGTCTGGATTTGGTGGCTGTATATGGATAGGATGGATTTGAATGTAGTGCAGTCTCTGGATGGGCTTTGCTTCAGTGTCTGCTGCAAGCTTTGTCTGAATATTCCCTCCCATGAGTATTTTGTTCCCCTTTCTAAGAAGGACCAAAGCACCCACACTTTGGTCTTCCTTCTTCTTGAGCTTCATGTGGTCTATGAATTGTATCTTGGGTATTCCAAACTCTTGGGGTAATATCCACTTATCAGTGAGTGCATACCATGTGTGTTCTTTTGTGACTGGATTGCCTCACTCAGGATGATATTTTTAACTTCCATCCATTTGCCGAAGAATTTCATGAATTCATTGTTTTTAATAGCTGAGCAATACTCCATTATGTAAATGTACCACATTTTCTGTATCCATTCCTCTGGTGAAGGACATCTGGGTTCTTTCCAGCTTCTGGCTATTGTAAATAAGGCTGCTATGAACATAGTTGAGCATGTGTCCTTGTTATATGTTGGAGAATCTTTTGGATATATGCCCAGAAGTAGTATAGCTGGGCATATAGGTAATACTATGTCCAATTTTCTGAGAAACCACCAGACTGATTTCAAGAGTGGTTGTATCATCTTGCAATTCCACCAACAATGGAGGAATGTTCTTATTTCTCCACATTCTCACCAGCATTTATTATCACCTGAGTTTTTGATCTTAGCCATTCTGAGTAGTGTGATGTGGAATCTCAGGGTTGTTTTGGTTTGTATTTCCCTAATGTCTAAAGTTATTGAACATTTTTTTTAAGTGCTTTTCAGCAACTGGAGGTTCCTCAGTTGGGAATTCTTTGTTTAGATCTGTACCCCATTTTTAATAGGGTTATTTGGTTTTCTGGAGTCTAATTTCTTGAGTTCTTTGTATATATTGGGTATGAGTTCTCTGTCAAATGTAGGATTGGTAAACATCTTTTCCCAATCTGTTGGTTGGTGTTTTGTCCTATTGACAGTGTCCTTTGCCTTATAGAAGTTTTGCAGTTTTATGAGGTCCCATTTGTCAATTGTTGATGTTAGAGCACAAGCCATTAGTGTTCTATTCAGGAAAATTTCCCCTGTGCCCATGTGTTTGAGGCTCTTTCCCACTTTCTCCTCTGTTAGAATCAGTGTATCTAGTTTTATGTGGAGGTCCTTGATTCACTTTGACTTGAGCTTTGTACAAGGAGATAAAAATGTATCGCTATGTACTCTTCTACATGTTGACTTCCAGTTGAACCAACACTATTTGTTGAAAATACTATCTTTTTTTCCCACTGGATGATTTTAGCTACTTTGTCAAGTAAGAAGTGACCATAAGTGTGTGGGTTCATTTCTGGGTCCTCAATTTCATTCCATTGGATATTTCTGCCTGTCTCTGTGATAACACCATACAATTTGTATCACTATTGCTCTGTACTTCAGCTTGAGGTTAGGGATGGTGATTCCACCAGAAATTCTTTTATTGTTGAGAATACACTATCCTGGTTTTTCTGTTATTCTAAATGAATTTTCAAATTGCTCTTTTTAACTCTCTGAAGAATTGATTTGGAATTTTGATGGGGATTGCATTGAATCAGTAAATTGCTTTTGGCAAGATGGCCATTTTTATTGTATTAATCTTGCCAGTCCATGGGCTTGGGAGATCTTTCCATCTTCTGAGATCTTTGATTTCTTTCTTCAGAGACTTGAAATTCTTGTCAAACAGATCCACTTGCTTGGTTAGATTCATACCAAGGTATTTTATATTATTTGTGACTATTGTGAAGGGTGTCGCTGCCCTAATTTCTTTCTCAGCCTTTTTATCCTTTGAGTAGAGGAATGCTACTGATTAGTTTGAGTTAATTTTATATCCAGCCACTTTGCTGAAATTGTTTATCAGGTCTAGGAGTTCTCTGGCAGAATTTTTTGGGTCACTCAAGTATACTATCCTATCATCTGCAAATAGCAATATTTTGACTTCTTCCTTTCCAACTTGTATCCCTTTGACCTCCTTTGTTGTCTAATTACTCTAGCCAGAACTTCAAATACTATATTGAATAGAGAGTGAGAAGCCTTGTGTAGTCAGTGATTTCAATGGGATTGCTTCAAGTTTCTCTCCATTTAGTTTGATGTTGGCTACTGGCTTGCTGCATATTGCTTTTACTATGTTTAGGTCTGGGGCTTGAATTCTTGATCTTTCCAAGACTTTTAACATGAAGGGATGTTGAATTTTGTCAAATGATTTCTCAGCATCTAATGAAATAATGTTGTGGTTTATTTCTTTGAGTTTATTTATATAGTTGATTATGTTGATAGATTTCTGTATATTGAACCACCCCTGCATCCCTAGGATGAATCCAACTTGATCCTTGATCGTGGTGAATAAACATTTAGATGTGTTCTAGGATTCAGTTTGTGAAAATTTTATTGAGTATTTTTTCGTTGATGTTCATAGAGAAGTTGATCTGAAGTTCCCTTTTTTTTGTTGGGTCTTTGTGTGGTTTAGGTAATTGTGGCTTCATAATACAAATTCCCTTTGTTTCTATGTTTTGGAAATGTTTGAAGTGTATTGGTATTAGGTCTTCTATGAAGGTCTGCTAGTAATGGTTTTGTTTCTACTTGGTTGATTTCAGCCCTGAGTTTGATTATTTCCTGCAATCTATTCCTCTTGGTCGTATTTGCTCCTTTTTGCTCTAGAGCTTTCAAGTGTGCTGTTAAGCTGCTAGTGTGTGCTCTCTCCAGTTTTGGAGGCACTCAGAGCTATGAGTTTCTTTCTTAGCACTGCTTTCATTGTGTTCTATAAGTTTTAGTATTATGTGCCTTCACTTTCATTAAATTCTAAAAAGTCTTTAATTTCTTTCTTTATTTATTACTTGATCAAATTATCATTGAGTAGAGCATTGTTCAGCCTCCATATGTATTTCGGCTTTTCATTGTTTTTGTTGTTATTGAAGACCAGCCTTAGTCTGTGGTGATCTGATAGGATGCATGAGTTTATTTGAATCTTCCTGTATCTGTTGAGGCCTGTTTGTGATCAATTATATGGTCAATTTTGGAAAAGATACAATGAGGTGCTGAAAAGGTATATTCTTTTGTTTTAGGACAAAATGTTCTATAAACATCTGTTAAATCCATTTGGTTTATAACTTCTGTTAGTTTCACTGTGTCTGTTTTTAGTTTTTGTTTCCATGATCTGTCCATGGCTGAAAATGTTGTGTAGAAGTCTCCCACTATTACTGTGTGAGTTGCAATGTGTGATTTGAGCTTTAGTAAAGTTTCTTTTATGAATGTGGGTGCCATTGCATTTGGAGCATAGATGTTCAGAATTGAGAGTTCATCTTGGTAGATTTCTTCTTTGATGAGTATGAAGTGTTCTTCCTTATGTTTTTGATAACTTTTGGGTGAAAGTCAATTTTATTCGATGTTAGAATGGTTACTCCAGTGTATTTCTTGGGACTATTTGGAAAATTATTTTCTAGCCTTTTACTCTGAGGTGTTGTCTGTCTTAGTCACTGAAGTATGTTTCCTGTATACAGCAAAATGCTGTGTCCTGTTTGTGTATCCAGTCTGTTAGTCTATGTCTTTTTACTGGGGAATTGAGTCCATTGATGTTAAGAGATTTTAAGGAGAAGTGATTGTTGATTCATGTTAGTTTTGTTGTTAGAAGTGGAATTATGTTTGTGTGGCTATCTTCTTTTGGGTTTGTTGAAAGAAGATTTCTTGTTTTTTCTAGGATTTAGTTTCCCTCCTCATGTTGGAGTTTTCCATCTCTTATCCTTTGTAGGGCTGAATTTGTGGAAAGATATTGTGGAAATTTGGTTTTATTATGGAATATTTTGGTTTCTCCTTTTAAGATAATTGAGAGTTTTGCTGGGCATAGTAGCCTGGCCTGGCATTTGTGTTCACTTAGGGTCTGTATAACATTTGTCCAGGATCCTTTAGCTTTCATAGTTTCTGGTGAGAAGTCTGGTGTAATTCTGATAGATCTGTGTGGGGCCGTGAAGGGATGATTTGGTCTCCCCTGTAGAGCACTGGGTTTGAGGTAGCTGGAGACCCAACAGGTGAATCATAGCATGGGTAGGGATGGCATGTATCTACCCATGCCCCCAGATTCCAGACCCCTATGTGGGGCCTACATCCCCATTAGCCTGCATCTTACAGACACATTTGGCTCAGAGTAGCTCCTCCCAGAGAGGTTTGTGTCATCATCTGGGTAGAGGGTATGACTAACACAGTTTTCCATATTCATGAGTTACCTAAGGGGGGGTAGCTAATTAAGTTATTCCTTTTCCCAGTCCTTCTTCCCCCTCCCCTATTTAAGCCAGCTCTCCCCTGGCTGAACTGGTGGGCATGGACATCCAGACCTAACTACCATGCCAAGAAAAATAAACTTCTTAAACCCACAGACTCCATGTGTCTTCTGGGGCCTGCTGCTGCCAAAGCTTCCAGGCTCTGGAACCTTGGACTTTCTCATGTATGTGGGACCTGCCGGCATGGAAAGCCTCTGAGACTCTGCGGTGCCTCCCCCCATCCCCCCCCCGCCTCGCCTTTCTGGGGCTGCCACATGCGTTTTTTGCCCACAGATCTGCCTTTATATGTTACTTGACCTTTATCCCTTACTGGTTTTAATATTCTTTCTTTGTTTTGTGCGTTTTATGTTTTGATTATTATGTGACAGGAGGAAGTTCTTTTCTGGCCTAGTCTACTTGGAGTTCTGTATGCTTCTTTTATGTTCATGTACATCTTTTTCTTTAGGTTAGGAAAGTTTTCTTCTATAATTTTGTTGAATATATTTACTGGCCCTTTAAATTGGGAATCTTCATTATCTTCTATACCTATTTTCCTTAGGCTTGGTCTTCTCATTGTGTCCTGGATTTTCTGAATGTTTTGGAGCTTTTTGCTTTTTGCATTTTCTTTGACTGTTATGTCAATGTTTTCTACGGTATCTTCTGCACCTGAGATTCTCTCTTCTATCTCTTGTATTTTGTTGGTGATACTTCCAACTATGACTCCCGATTTTTTCCTAGGTTTTCTATCTACCTTTATTATTTCTATTTCCATTTTTATATCCTGGATAGTTTTGTTCAATTCCTTCATCTGTTTTGTTGTGTTTTCATGTAATTATTTAAGGGATTCTTGAGTTTCCTCTTTAAGGGCTTCTACCTGATTACCTGTGTTGTCTTGTATTATTTTTTAAGGGAGTTATTTATGTATTTCTTAAAGTCTGCTATCATCATCATGAGAAGTGATTTTAAATCGGAATCTTCCTTTTCTGGTGTGAGGATACATCCAGGACTTGCTAGGGTAGGAGAACTGAGTTCTCATGATATCAAGTAACTTTGGTTTCTGTTGATTATGTTCTTGTGCTTGCCTCTCGACATCTGGTTATCTCTAGTGCCACCTGACCTCTCTTTCTCTGACTGTCTGTCTCTCTTGTGATCCTCGTTGTGTCAGAACTCCTCAGAGTTCAACTGTCTCTGTGATCCTGTGATTCTGGGATCCTATGATCCTTAGATCCTGGGTGTGTCAGAGCTCCTAGGAGTCAAGCTGCCTCTGGGATTCTGAAATCCTGGTGTGATCAGGCTCCTGAGCTCCTGTGATCCTGAATGAGCACCTGAGAGTTGAGTTCAGAGCAGAAGGAACTGGCACCACTGGATTGGTAGGGTTTCCTGTATCCCTGGATCCTACTATTCCCTGTTATTCTCAGTGTTGGGGTAGATGTTGTGACCTCCTCACCTATGATCCTGGGCATGTTAGAGCACTTGAGATTCGAGCTTCTTCTGGATGTTGTGGGACTGGGTATGGAGCTTACACCCAAGATCTGCTCAGTTATTTAGGGTTTCTAGTGCTGTGAAGAGACACAATGATCACGGCAACTCCTGTAAAAGAATAGAGTTAATTGGGGTGGCTTACAGTTTCATAGGTTCAGTCCATTATCATCATGGCAGGAAGCATGGCAGCCTGCAACCAGACATGGTGCTGGAGAAGGAACTGAGGCTTTGACCATTGTCAATTAGTTTTTAGAAATTTTTTTTTTTTACCTTTCTTTCCTTTTTATACAGATTCAGTAGTATTTTCAAGCAAACAATAGAAATGTTTGCAATCCCAGCACAGTAAGAAATAAGACCTCTTCTTTTTCATACTAGCAAAACAAAATATATCAAAAACCTGTCACTTCCATCTTTTCGGTAGATATCACAGTTCGTGTCCTCTTATTTCCTCATGACAGCACCATTTCCTGTCTTTAACAAGTCAGTTAAGTTCATGGAGCATTAGCAACACTGGGCTTACAGCTCCTCAAGACAACAGAACAGCTTCCTTCAGCTTTGCTATTGCCACCTCTAGATCACTTCCCAAGGCCTTCTCTCCTAATTCTTTGCATAGCTTTTCCAGTTCTTTCCCATGATCCTTTTTCAGTGCATCTACAGTACACAATAATTCAATAATTTTGGCTCTATGTTCATCTATGGGATTTTTTCCCCATCATCTGCTTCTGCTTTAGCTCTGAGTTCTAGTGGAGTTAGGAAAGTAGCCATATTTACTTTAGAAGCACTTGAGGGTGTTGAAAGAGATGTCTTTGAAGAGTACCTTGCATCCTTTTTAAAACTCGAATGACTTTAGGTTGCCATTATCATCTTCTTTCAGTAGCTTCAAGGTCTTTTCTGAGCTTTGAGTTGGAGAATGTCCACCGTTGAAGCGGCCAGGCAATCTTCTTCCAGGAATCTTGGGTCTATTTGCAGTGAGATGTAACACGTTCTCTGGGGAAGCTATGTCATCAAAATTTATATTATCTGTTTCTTTTAAGTTCCTGGCTACAGAGGCATCAAGGTCTACAGATTTTGGTCTAACTGGCAAACAGTTCAGGATCTAGCTTTGATTTTGATACTGGCTCAGTATCGGTCTTTTAAAAAATTGTAGAAACTTCTTCATTAATTTTGTCTGTTGGAGGTGGAGGAGGAACTGGCTTTTCTGGCCATTTTGGGTACACTGTTCCAGGAGACCTCAGTAAACTTTTGGCTTTGGCAGGTGGAGTGGGCTTTTTGGGTGGGACTTGAGGAGCAGCTGGTTTAGAAGGCTTCTGATCTAGCAGTGATTTTTCATCTTTTTTTTCAGCCTTTAGAGGAATAGCTTTCTCCTCTGCAGCTGACAGGTCAGACTTTGGAGCTGGACCTTTTGCAGGAGGAGGTGATTTCTTTGGTTTTGGAAAGTCTTTATCTAGTTCACTTAACTGAACAGTAAAATTATCTGGAAACACTCTTTCTTTACCGTTCAGGTCACCCTTCCACCAGTCCACTTCTCCAGTCTCCTTACTTATCAAATGGATCATCTCCCCTTCTCAGTTCATCTTCATTGCTTCCTGCATAGGGAAATAATGTTCTACAATATTCCTTAGCTTTAATCTTGTCATCAATGTCTGTTTTTTGTTACCTCAGCATTCTAGATCCCAGTGACTATAGAATTAAAGGCTTTTCTTTTTTGTTTTGTTTTGTTATTTTTCCTCCTCTGTTTTACTACTGGAAGTTCTTTTTCTTTTCTTTTCTTTTTTGGTTTTTCAAGACAGACTTTCTCTGTATAGCCCTGGCTGTCCTGGAACTCACTCTGTAGTCCAGGCTGGCCTCGAACTCAGAAATCCACCTGCCTCTGCCTCCCAAATGCTGGGATTAAAGGCGTGCGCCACCATGGCCCAGCCAGAAGTTCTTGTCTTAAGTTTTCCAGAGTCTTCTTTAAAGATGTCTCCAAATCCAATTCCTCGGATTTTCTTTGACTATGCAACTGATCCAGGAGCAGGTTCCCTCCCATTCCCAGTAGTCAAAAAGAACTTTACACTGATGCTTTTTTGTCTTCTTCTTAATAGCTTTGGTTTGTGGATGTGGCTAAATTCCTCCAGCTGGAAGTTCGTAAGTGCTGATTCGCTGTACAAAACTCTCTACATTTCCCTGCCTTTCCTGTTTGATGGGCAAACTATCATCCTTGGATTCTGTCTCTCGCTTAGTTTCCTTAACAAAATTGTCAGGGAACATGCCTCTCCTCCCATTTAGTTCTTCTAGTCATCCTTCCTCCTGTAGCTTTTCACATTTCTGATGATTTCCCGAACTCAGATAGTCAACTCATCATCATGTACAGCATCGTAGTCATACTCCACAATATAGTCAGCCATGCTGCAGCTCTGGCGGGGAGCTTGGCCCCCTTGGCCCCTTCTGTGCACCAGCTCAGGCACTGCGGGGAGGTGCCTCCATCCACCCAGCGGCATACTCGGCCGCTCCTCACACCCGGCCTCGGCCGTGGATCCAGCAGGCAGTAGTTTTTAGAAATTCTTAAATTTTCTAAATTTTATTAATTCCAGGACATTAGTTCCAACTCCTGCTTTCTTCAAAAAGAAACTAGACACAATGAAAAAGCACATTTCCTTATAGATTTTACACAGCCTGTTCCTCACGGGTAGCTGGGCACAACTCTTGCCATTTTCTGGTACAGCAGACAGCAGTCTTTAGTAACTGTTTTCATGTCAGATACAAAAGGTGACAGACTACTAAGGTTAATACTTTCTCTTAAGGTTTTAACATTTGTGAAAGTAAAGTAGGCTTTGCCATCTTTAATCCTTCAAGTAACTAGAACAATGAAGCAGTAACTTTTCATATGCTTGTACATCATCTTTTAATTCTCTAATCTGTTTCCTATTCTAGCAATTCCATGGCTTTATATACTTTCCTTCTAATATTATTTGTTTCTAGATCGTATACAAGCCTTCCTCCTACAAGATTAACCTATCTATCACTTGTTTGTGTGTGTGTGTTTTTATAGATTCCTTCTTTTCCTATTCATGTCTCTTCTTCTAGAGAACATTTAACTTTCTATAATTGATGTCCCCAAGTGCACTCTGGCTAATTAATGCAGCAGTCATTAGACCAGAGAGTACATGTATCTCCTCATAATTCCAAATTCAAGTCTTGCAATGAACAATTTCTATAAAGAACCATGTATACTTTCACACCCTCTGTAATTATGCTGTCTAGAGCCATTCTCATGGCCCTAAAGGTCAAGCAGAAGGCCTGTTCCTTGTCCCCAGTGACCTTATGACCACCTTCATTCCTCATCCATAAGAACCATAATAATAAAAATAACCAAATAAACCAAAATAAATAATAACCAAAATAAATCTGTTTTATTTATTATGGCATGATTAGCTCTGAGAGGTGGGAGAAGTATATTCCACAGAAGGAGATTGAAAGTAAAGTAGAAGAGATTAGTTTCAGGGCAACAGCAACCATCAGCACACACACGATCAATGACCTGGGAATGGCCCAGGAGCAGAAGCTGTGTCACAATGCCCCCTTTGCAGTGAGAGGGCTATGAAGCAAATGTACTTAAGACATCAATAAAAGTGATTAATTTTTATTTAAGAGTTCTATAGATGTTATGTTTTTCATTTTGTTGCTTACTGTTTTCCTAATAGTTATGATCTTAGAGAAAAACATTATTAACATTTTGTGGGGAGACCATATTTTATTGTATATAACCTAGTAGTTTCAACAATTGGATTAGAAACATTTAGATAAAGTGTTAAATAATACTTGTACCTGGACATTTCTCAGACCATGTAAAATGGAAACTTGCAGGAAGAGCAATGTGCTGTATTTTCCAAGAGGTACCAGGTGACTCTAAGGACGGGATGGTTGGGCTTCATGAGAAAGCTACATACTGTTCTTCATTCTGATATGTCCACCATTTTAAAATTCTGCCATCAATGTGTTATTCCTTCTTGCATAAAATTATATTGGGTTCCCTTATTCTCCCAGTCACCCACATAGTCCTAGCTAAATTCGAAGTTAAATTTGATGCCTGTAAGAACCATGTGGTAATCTATCACTGTTTTGTAAGATACATGAGGACAGACTATCAGAGGGATAAGATAAATTGCTTGGGTAGAACCTCTGGTGAGCTGGGGACATTGTGACCATCACTTGCTTGCCTTCATTTCCCAGTGTTCTTTGCATTGGCTCATAAAAAAAGAAACATGCTCATGGTCTTCTAAATGTGCTGTTTTTTCGTCCTTATCTGTGCTGAGTGTGCTCTGAGGAGCACGGGGAGAGATAGGTACGCACTTATTGTAATCTGAATATCTATTTCTTTTCTCAGCAACCCTGCCGATGCAAGTTGTCCCCTCTGGTGGTTGCTGATTGTGTCTCTGATACTTTAGCAGCTTTATCATTTAGTCCTTATCTGTTCTGTCTTTTCTCTTTCTACCTACATTAAATAATAGCACTCTTCACATTTCAACAAACTACTTTCATCAGACTTTTCTTTATACTCATGACCAGGAACTACATACTTGCTACTTGACATAATGATCCACAGTTCTAGTTTTATAGGGTAAACAATAAAACTTTGTTTAATCATGTTTTGATGTTGGATCTTATGAAGTCAAATCACCTGAAAGATATGAGATTTTTTTTTACATTTTTATGCAATGCCATGAACTCCTATCTACCAAACCAAAGTTAATAAAGTTTTCCTCCTACATGAAGTCTAAATCCGCAGGAGATGTAACTTCTATTACTACTTTGAATTCCCTGCATCTCGTTCTTAATAATTACTTTTCTGTTGTTGCTTACCATATTCCTATATTTTTGGTAATACTATGTAAGCTCCCTCTGCTGATCAAACAAGTGCCTAGAAATCCTATATTTATTAAATCAAAGATTTCAGAATCTACCTTATTCTTAGAAATAAAGTTCTACCTCTATTTCCTGAAATTAATTTACATACTTGGATTTTTTTTACAGAAATACTTTTGGATCTTACATTTATATCAAAAGAACCTAGTGAATTAACATGATAAAATCAAACTTAGGAGTCAACAAATACTACAGTTTAAAACATGTATTTACAGTATTTAGTAAAAATAATATTCACCAAAATACTGATCTTTACTATTTTTCTCTCTAAGTCACATATTATTTGACCCTGATATTTGGAAAGGGTGTTAGGCTGAATAACAAACTCAACTAGAAGTGTATAGTATAGATCTTATCCTAATGTTGATGTCAAAATAGTTGAAAGAGAATTTGTAATTCTAAGAGAGAATAGTTTCTATTAATTAAGAGAATAATCATAATTAAGTTTATGAACCAGTAAATGAAAGAGTAACAACATAAGACACACACTTTTAGCCAGGTATAGTGGTGAGTGTCATCATTCCAGAAAGGTAGGTATGGGGGCAGGAAAATTGTGAGTTGGATGTCAACCTGAGCTCTATAGTGAGACTTCTTCAAAACCAAATATGCCAGCATTCAGAAACAGGGGGAACTGCAGCAACTTTTATTTTAAGTTTTTCTGACACATACACATCAAATTATATTCTATTTGTTTATTTTAATGCATAATATAAAACACAACAGACTTTTGTAAGAACATACATGTTGTAAGTGCCCAGTCAGAAAAAAAATGATATTTACTAATCATTATGCAGATCTTCCTTCACTTTCAGTGTCCTATGTAATAGAAATCTATTACAGATTGAGAAGATCTGAGCTCTCTTCATAACCTTGAAGGTGGTTATTTCATTTAGTTGATACAAATTTTCTCCCTTTCTCTGAGATTGTTATCCACTATGTCATCATCTGGAGGAGCAGGTAAAAAGCAAACCTTCCAAATAATACCAGGAAAGTGTTAATACCATCTGAAACTCAACTCAATCACTGGAGTTATAAAATATCATAATTACTTAAAAATTTATTGTCTTCTATTATTGAAAAATGTATCATGGACTTTATTTCACAGCAACAAAGGAAATTACATCCCAGAAAGGGAGACTATAAATATTCCCAATGGCAGAATTTCCTTTTAAATTTGTACCTGTATTCATCTGTATAGCTCTAAATAAAACAAAGTTAAATTTTGCTCTTTAGTTCTTCCTGACTTCTGGCAAGAGCCTCAGGAAGCAGAGAATTTCAAATGCTTTTAGTATACCTTCTTGTTGCTCTGCTCTTTCTGTTTTGTTATGTTTGTCTCTTGTTTTTAGTTTGCTGGGGCCTTCAGCTCGTGTTTCTAATCAAGAATACTTATATTTCATAGGCAAGAGTCTGCCCTTCTCACTCTTTTGACTCCTGTGGTTTTACGTATTGTGTTCTCAGCTCCCTCATGTCTTTTTGTCCCTCACATTGCTTTATTGTATAAGGTGAACTCCTGTCAATTATGGAAACAGTTTGTCTCGTAACATCTCCATTCTTAGCCTCTGTTTGCCATTGCTTCTGAGTAGATTCTCCTGCCACTTTCAAAGCTTAGCCCACACATTTTGGTTTTTGACTCATCCTCTCTTCCAGCCTGGACGATTTTGTTTCTGAATACTTCCCCTTTAGTCTCCTTTTCTTTGATGTCATTCCTCTGAAATAACACTGGGGTGACAGAGTAGGATATATATAATTTCAAGCTACTGTCTCCAATAAAACAAACCCAGAGAGACAGACACGGACACAATGGCTTTTGGAGAATACTGGGTTCCTGGGTTCTTTTAAAGAACCTCAGATCATGTTAAAAAAAAATACCAGTGATTAAGAAAGTATCA
>NW_021604660.1:1983073-2016808 GCF_004785775.1 Grammomys surdaster
GAGAGAGAGAGAGAGAGAGAGAGAGAGAGAGAGAGAGAGAGAGAGAGACTAGAATCTAGTGTCCGGTTTTTAAGGTTATGTATCCATAAATTTTACATTTAAAATGTTCAACTCCTGCATCTACCTAGTGAGGAAGCTTCTGTCCATATGATGGAAAACTCTCAACTCCCACCTAACAGTGACACCGACTTACATGAGAAACAACACCTTTTCCTGTTTATTACTCTTTCAAACACAGCAGTGTGCTCTGGTTCACAGCCTAACTTATAATTAGAATATTCACACTGATGCTTCACAACACCATGCCCCCTTTCTTTAGCCTATCCTATAGACCTCTTACCATTAGCCCAGTATAAAAGAAGACTGTCAGAAAAGAAAACAATTCTTAATTTTAAGTTTTATTATGTTCATTAGAAGCAGTTTTAATATGTATACTTACATGCATAAAATAGGCATCTATATGAATATACATACTCACATATAACTACACATATGTGTGTCTCCACACCAAAACATATTCTTCTTGAATTTAGTTTATATTCTAGTTTCCTTTTGTGTGTGTGTGTGTTCCATTATCATGATCAAAAGCAAACTTAAGAATCATTTTTATTGAAGGAAAATTTCTCATTTAGATCAGTGAAGTTTTTTTTATATTTTCTACAATCAGGATTTTTTGAAAATAAAGTTCTTCAAAATTCATATATGTGGTTCTTTATACTTATGGTCAATTAACTTTCTACATGAAATTTATTTCATTGTTTTAATATGTCAGTTAAATTTGCCTGTTTTCCCCTTTAGGCTATTTCCATGTTTTTTGCTAATTTCACAAATTCTGTTTTCAACAATTGTTTATACAGTGTCATACCTACAGTTAGATTTTGTATGTTATCCTGAATCATAGGGAAGAGGATACTTAGTCTGGAGTTATCAATTAGACTGTAATTTGTACATTGAGTATTGTAGATTACTTTCTTATCACACCTTTAACCCATAATAGCCATGTGCAGAGCAATTTAGAATCTTTTAACATGTACATAATGGTTTAGTATTATAGATTCAAAAAAGAACAAATTTTACAGGATAATGGAAAATTATTATTGAAAGTGGTCATGTTTTCTTGTAATTATTAGTACCTCACCAATAAGTTCTATTTACACATATCAGCATCCATACTACTCTTCTCAGACATCTTCATATTTAACTATTTAATGATTATAAAAGACATTCTATTTCTATAATAATTTGTTTTTCTCTCAGCACTTAAGGTTAAACATATTTCCATGTTTTTTTAAAAAAATATGTATTTGTTTGTAGATATGTCTATATATCTCCTTCATCGCTGCCTTAGTACTGATTTTAATTGATTTGTGAAGACTGTTTATTTTGTACACTATTAATAACCAACCTATGATGCTGTTATCAGTTGTAAGAAAATTCTCCTAATTTGAAACTTTTTTCTTCTTTGCTGTTAGCAAATACAAATTCTCAATTTTAATGTAGTGAAATATTTATTTTTAAGATTAGGAACTCAAACCTCTATATTTTCTGAAGGACATTCTCACCTTTTAGTAATACTTTCCTATATATTTTATAATTTTTAAAAATAACTTTTCATGTTTATATAAATGTGCAATTAACTTTTACTTATGCCATCATTAATTCTTGAGTATTCATTAATTTTGAATTACAGATTATCAGACATTTCATTTTAATAACATTCATTATTCTTCCAAGAATATTCTAAGGCAAATTTTTTATAAACAACATATTTATGGAAGCATATGGCTGATATTTAATTGGTTTACTTACCACCTGTATGTTTTCCTTATTTTCGTTTTCTTTATGTAAATGAGTGTTTTAACAGCATGTGTGTATTTGCAACATGTGTGTGCTTGATGCCCATAGGGATCAAAAGTGGGCATCAAATTCTCTGGAACTGGAGTGATATTTGCCAGTCATATTTGGGTATCAGGAACTAAACCCAGGTCCTAAGCAAGAGCGACTAAAGCTCATAATCATTATGCCCTTACTACGGCCTCTCATTCTGTTATCTCAGTGGCTGTACATACTAATTTATTGGTAGAGTCAGGAACCTGGCTAGATAAGCAAGCCTGACCTTGAGTTTGCTGAGCCTCTCCCATTTTAGTCTTCCAAGTGCTGTGGTTACAGGTATATACCATCTATAGTTACAACTGTATGTTTAGTTAAATTTATGAGACTTTTTTTCTTTGCATGCCTAAGAACACTTCTGCCTGCTCAGCTAGCACGGTTCAGTCTTCAAAGTATCCCCACCACAAACATCCCTTTTAAGAGCTTACTTCTCTCAGGACCAAATATCAAAATTCTTGCTGTTTAATTCTTCAGAGGAGCTGTGTTCATTTAATATGACTAGTGTGTTCATGGACGTAAACCCACTTACTGGAGTATAGGTAGCTTCTCTTGGGAAGAAAAAAAACGTACTCTTCCTTCTCCAGCAGCAACTACATGCTAATAGCTCCTCAGCTAGTACTGAAACTGGGTCAACAACCCTTGGCTATGTATATTAGAGTTCCTGGGAGAAAACACACCATAGTATTAAACTGCCACCTAAATATTTATTTTTATACCCATACAGCTGTCAGTATTATCAGAGAACCTTTGTTTTGCAGTAGTCAGTAGTTTATAGAGATCTGTAAATGGCCAATATGCAGAGAATAACTGAATGAGTAAGGCTCAGCCCAAAGTCTGGCATCTGTGTCATACTCTCTATTCCCAAAGCTCAGAGATCATCATAGAAGGTGGAAGGATTGAAACAGCAAAAGATAGTGGATCATTGCAGAGAAATTCTCTTTTGAACATGAGAGAGTTGTTGCAAATAGGAAGCCAGAATGGATGTCACTGGATGCATATGACCTATAGAGACAAAGTCTAGCATCAATGGAGGATGGAGTTAAACACCTTTATAAAATTATATTTTAAATGCTTTTTGGGGTAATAGTTTCCATGTTTTTTTTTTTAACATACTGTGCATTTTGACTAATCCTCATCTCTGCTACCTCTTACTCCCTTGTTTATCAAACATTCCCAAATCTAGATTTCACTCTCTCTTCTTTCACTGGAGGATAGTACATGGAAATAACAAAAGTTCTTTGGTTAACAATAGAATATCTTTTTCATTTTAAAGATGTTATTCTACTTGACCATGTAACTAAAACATACTGAGCTTTAGCTGCAATAGTATATATAATATATGCAAAAAGTCTTTGCCCATACTATTGAGAAAGGGCAGTAAGTACCTCAGGCTGCCCTGGTTTTGTACTGTATGGGGTCACCTCAGTAGGAAGTATGACTTTGTTGTAGCATGTTTCAAGCCTAGTTCATAGGAGTAAAGTATGTGAGACTTTGTCCTAGGAGAACACACTCTAGAAGCTGTGTAGATTCCTGCTGGACAGAGAGTGGACATGAATAGTCATTGCTCTACCCTAGTCAAACAGACTTTAGAAGCTGAGAAAAGTAATGTTTACAGAGGAGGTACTCATGAATAAAGTTCTCAGGAAAAATAAAATCACAGTCTCACTGAGACTGAACATTTATTGCTAAGTAAGACTTCTGTGGAATCTTTTACTCTGCTGTGTTAAAATGAGAAAAATAAAGATAAGAAACAGCAGTTAGAAGTTTCCTCCCCTTTAAAAATAACTTTTATTGTATCTTCTTTGAAAATTTCATGTATTTATATAATACATTCTGCTTCCTATAATGTCCCCACCAACTCTCATCTCTCTATCCTCTGTATTAACCAACTCTTCAAAATTTCTGATTATGCTTTTCATACCCCAACTCCTCACAAATAGTCTTAGTCTCACCACCTGCCTAAATCCACATCTTTCCTTGTTCACTCTCATTAGAAAACAAATAGCCATCTAAAAGATAATAAAATAAGATAAAATAGAAAACAAACAAACTTGAATAGGACAAAACAAAGAACCAATCAAACATTTAAAAACTTTCAAAATGTAAGAAAAGCATATAGATGCAAAAACACCCATTTTGGGGGTGCACTGAAATCACAAAACCCTTGAAATATAAGCAAATGATCTGTAGAGTAAGAAAACATAAATGCCCAGACAAAACATTGTGAAACAACAAACTTCCAAAAATGCCATTGAATTCATTTTGTGTGGGACATCCTCTGCTATTCAGTGGCCTGGCCTTAAGAATGGTTTGTATACCCAGTGAAACTTTATTGGAAGAAGCACGGTTTTCATTTCTGAGTGGTTATCAATTGGAAAAAGCGTTTGGGTTAGGGATAGGGGCTTGTGTCCACTTTCCTCCCTCTCAGCCCTGGGATCTTATCTGGCTTAGACCTACGTATGCAGCCACAGACTCTGTGTGTTCATGTGTACCAGTCCTGCCATGTTCCAAAGGCCTAGCTTCTTTGATGTCCTCCATGCTTTTTTGGCTCTTATAATCTTTCTGCCTCCTCTATAGGATTCCCTAAGCCATGAGTGAGGGAGGGGTTTGATGAAGACATCCCATGTAAGACTGAATGTTCCACTCTGCGCATTGTACAACTGTGGGTTTCTGGATTTTATTTATTCATGCTACTTCCACTTTCATGTCTTTAACAGTTTTGTTCATTTTATTCCACTATTTGTTTGTATTTTCAGAGATTTCATTCATGGATTTATTAATATTTTCTTTTAGGCCCTTGATTGTGTTCATCATATATTTTTGAAGTCTTTGTCTTGTGTTTAATCTACATTCCATTTTTCAAGACCTGCTGTACTGAGGATGCTGGGCTCTAGTGAACACATATCGTCCTGACTGTTACTGACTGGGTTTTAACCTGTCATCTAGGCATCTGAGTATGGGATGACTGTAAATCTAGACATTGATATCTGATAAGTTTTCTGCCCCTTGGTTTTTGTTGCCTTTCTGGATCTTAAGAGTGTGTAGTGGCTTCACTTACCTAGTAACAGGTGCTTTTGATTCTCTGGCATGTGTGGTACTGAGGGTATTGGGTAAAATTTGTTTCGAGGTATTGAAAGCTGAGAGACAGGAATGAAGATGGGCTAGATAGATAAGAAATGCTGCTGAGAGGGTCTACAGGAGGGAGGAAAGTTGGGTTCTCTTTGAACATCTGATTCCTTTGCAAGTATCACCAATGGGGTTTCATGGAAGGACTTCCTAGGGCATTGGCAGGTGACATTAAGGGATGGGGTGAGGAAGGAAGGTTGTAGGAGATCTACTTAGTTCCCTCTGGATGGTGGTGGTAATCATTTTTTTCATTTTTTTCCAATTTGCTTTTATACTATTTTAATTACATGCAAATATTAAGGTCAGTTCTAGGTTGAGGAATTAGCAATACAATAGATGTGAATTGTCAAGGAACAAGCAAGACAATAAACACAAATAGTCAAAGAACAAACAAGGCAATAAACAAAGTCCCGTGATCACTGTTTCTAAGGGCTTATCAGGATGACCAAAATATCTGAGCCTACTTTCCTGTCCTAGTCCAAAGTCATTTTCATGCCTGAACCCTACTTCTGTGTTCTAACCTAAGATTTAGATTACTGCCTGAAATCACTTCTTTGTTCTAGCCTAATGTCAGATTCCTACCTGAAGTCCCATTTCCTTGTCCTTGGCCAACATCAGATTCCTGACAAGCTGTACCCAAAGCTTTCCACATCTCCCCCTTTTTTGGTGGCAGTAATCTTTCTCTATTTTCTTTCCTTCTTTCCTTCTTTCTTCCTTCTTCCTTCCTTCCTTCCTTCCTTCCTTCCTTCCTTCCTTCCTTCCTTTATTTCTTTATTTCTTTGTTTCTTGCTTACCAACCAATTCTTGTGCCACCTTTAACAAGGTCTAAATATTACTTGGTGTTGTCTGTTCATTTGAACACTGAAACAAATTACTTGTTATATGAAGATTACCTGTAAGATATTGACTATAACTATATTGGATTGTATATACAGCTTAGTTTGAACACATGGTGTTCCTAAGACACTGAGTTATTATGTAGTATCTGTGGGTTATAAAGCCCATAAATATGTGTACTAACTACTTGGTGTATTTAATCTGATTTTTTTTATTTTTTCTGTAAGTTTATATAGTATCTGGGTTTTATATATGATTGAAAAGTATATTAGTGTTCAAATTATATCATTTATATTATTAAAAATAATCCTATTCAAGATTTTTTCTATTTATTGAAGGCATATAGATTCTCACATTTTACCAGATACATTTATATTCATTCATATTTTTAAACCTTTAGAGGTTATAGTACATGTACATTTTTTCCTTTATAATCTACTATCTAAAAGAAATTAGAGTTTTGTTTCTTCTTTGTAAAATATTCAGGGTAGTAATATTATCAATGTGGAAGACTGGAAGTTCCCAGTCTTTGCTTTCCTACAGACATAGTACATTCACAGTGGCATATATAGTAAACTAACCATTCACATAGGAAGTTTAGGAACTGTGTAAGAAATTGTTCCAAATTAGTACAAAAAATTAAAATTAAAATTAAAATAGTAACACTGAAACAGATAAAAAGATCATTCTATCTTATGTATATCCGTTCACCCTAAGTCAACTAAGCTCAACTCTGAGTGAGATTACCTTGGTCCTAGTTGCTACCCTTGGAAAGAAGGGACAAGTGAAATGTGTCCACAGTCCAAGACATTCTGTATGTGGCCTGAGGGCTGTATTCATAAAATGTTGATGTCACTATTATAAATCATGCTTATCAGATGAGGAACAGGTAAGGATGTTCACCAACAACCACTTTTAATGAAATTGAGACAAGTCCATTAACCCTTGTAAATATATTAATAAAAAAATAGGACTAAAGATAATCAAGGGTATGAATTATTCTTAAACTGAGAATTATATATTACCTAATGAAACTTTAAAAGTCACAGTAAATAGGACCATTCCATATTCATCATCAGAATAATTAACATGTTAAGATACTATCACAGTATTAATAATTTCACAGTATTAATCTTAACAGTATTGGAAAATATGACATCTTCCTATCCTCTAATGTTTTCATCACTTTTTAAAAATTTTAATGTTTTCATAATAAAGTTCTTTTACCTCCTTGTATTGTTTTGAGGAGCTTTCTTATGGCTATCATGAGTGGGGTTGATCCCCAGTTTCCTTCTCATTAAGTTAATTACTGCTATATAGAAAGGGTATTGCTTTATGATAATTTTGTATTTGCTACTTAAAACTTGCTACTAAAAATAAGATTTTTAATCAGTTCTAGCAGCATCCTGTTGGAATCTTTTGGATTACTTATGTGTGCTTATGTATAATGTCATATGGACACACAGATACTTTGATTTCTTTGTTATGTGTATCTTTTAAATTTCCTTGTCTGACTGATTAAGCAAGGACTTCGAACACATTGTTGAACATAGGTTGGGATAGTAGACAGCTCTTTGTTCCTGAGTTTAATGTAATTATTTGAGTTTTCTTTACGTAGGATACTGTCTATGAGTTTATACATGTAGCCTTAATTGTGTTGATGTTATGGTCCAACCACTCCTATTCTATTACTTTAATCATGAATGTATGTTGAGTTTTGACAAAGGTCTTTTCTGGGTCTTTTGAGATGATCATGTGATTTCCATTTATGTTTTATTACATTTATCAGTCTATCTTAAACTATCCTTGTTTCTCTTTGATAAAGCCTTCTCGATCATAATAAATTATCATTATTATGTGTACCTGTATTTGGATTGCAAGTTGAGGAATTATACATCTTTGCTTATCAGTATATTTACCTATAATTTTCTGTTATTATTGTTGTTTCTGTGTCTCTAGATAGCTTCAATACTAAAATAATACTGCCTTTGTCTAATTCCAGAAAAACATGCCACATGTTCTCTCTAATATATATATATATATATATATATATATATATATATATATATATTCTAAGTCCTAATATTTAGGTTCATAGGTTTAATGTAGTGTGCCCATAGAAGCCAAGAAACCAGAAAGGTGTCATTGTGTTGGGGCAAGAAAGCTTACAGGAGGAAGCTTCTTGAACATAAGAACATAGGTGTTATGAAAGTGCAAAGGAAAATAATAGGGAGGGAAAGTTTAAGTGAGAAAGGGAATGACAGTGTAGGACAGAGAAGTGATTGAGGGAAGGGATAACTAATTACAAAGTTGTTTGGAAAAAACCCACCTAGAAACCTATTTTATACATTGCTTTAAAAAGTATACTGTGTAAAAAATGGTTCAGATGGAACTGTTCTACATGGTATGGAGGCATAAGATTCTTTCTAGAAATTATAGACACACAAAGTAAAGAAGCACACCAATGTGTATGAAATACCCCTCAGAGGAGTCTCAGATAACTAAAGCAATCTAGGTCCTTTCTATAGCTCTTAGTTACTTACTGGAAATGATGACAAAGTATACTGCTGAAGACATCACACACTTTGGTTACACAATATGGAGATGATTAACAGTATTGATCTCAAAATCATCTCCCTAATGGCTATCTTTCTTACTTACTGAAGGTGTTATGCAAGCTCCAAGAAGAGAAAATTCACCAGCAATCTTGCCTCCCTGTGACCTCTGTGACATACAATAGTGATCATCTTGGAAAGATATGTAAAATGGTGTAATAATAGCATAAGGAGTATAGGATACACAGTGACAAACATGGTAATCAATAGCTTCTGCTTGGATATAAATTTTGTTCCACCGGAAGGAATTCATTCATGTTTTCTTCTGTAAACCTAGATGTAGACCCATGGTTATAATGTTGTATTTCTTCCCTAAGGAAGAAATTCCAAGAGTGACTGAAATATAAAGAAGTCGAAGGAAATCCAGTCATATTAACTGTCATATTTATAGGCTGCTGCCTTCACTTTACAACAGGCTCTAGACTCCTTGGCGATCCAACCTGGACCAAATACCAGTGACTCTAAAGAAATAATTTAGGTTTTCAGTACATAGTTGGGACACTTGAGGCATTCATCATCGTGGACTGAACAACTTTATAATCTCTGTGCCTCCATTGTGTAGCATTATTGTTGGACTACCTGATGCCCATTGTGTAGCTCTAGGGAAATCATCACCCTGTGTTCATCAAGTAGGCATTGCTGTTCTTTCTGCTTTCTGTTACATCATTTTATTTTCTGTCTTAAAGATACAGATTTGAAAGGCTAGAATGACCTTAAATACAAAATATATTTTAACTCAAGGCAGTACTTTTCAGCCTACTGAAATATTTTTTCAAAACAGAATGTCTAGAATATTTAAATAAATGCTTTGATATGGAGCATTCATAACATGTATGAGGCCTCGATAATATTTAATGAATGTATAAATACCAACTGAACAATAGGAATTAAATGTTAACATTTTTTACATCATAGAGAAATCAACTTAATTATATTTTTAAAATGTAACTAAATTCTGGATCTGCAAACCTCCTAGAATACATTGAAAAACACTCATGATGTTATCTAAGAAATGGATTTGACATCAAAACTATTTGAAATAAAACCAAATATTAATAAGTCAAACTATGTCAACCTAACAAGCTTCTGTACAGCAAAGAATGTGATCAGAGAGGGATAAAGGATACAGGAAAGCATATGATCAGAGAGAGACAAAGGAATGATCTGAGGACTAGGATATTTATACACCATGCATATCACAAGATTATGCTATACAAACTCTTTAAGGAATGCCTACAAGTCAATAGTAAAAACTACAACAAACAAAGGACTTTAAACAATGGCGCATGTTCTATCTCCTACATAATATATTCATACCTACTATATGCATGAATATATAAAAATATTATTATGATTACTTAAGGCTTGGAACAGATACTGGGTAGCCATCAAGTGAGGTTGGAGAATGGGGATGTGAACACAGTAGGAGATGAAGAACAAGTTCTAGGCCTAAGCAGCACAAGAAGATGACTGTCTTTTAGAAAATGTTTCTGAATGTAGTAGAAGTTCCATCTTCAAGAATAAAGAGGCAATAGAAGAATTAAAAAATCTTGTTACTATAATTATTAATGTTGATAATGTTGTCTAAAATAAAGAAATAGTAAAAGGATAGAAAATTCCTGTCGTTATGATTATGAACACTGTTATTTTGTCTTATTTGTTGTTTGATTTTTAAATTTTTTTAAAGAGAAAGATAGCCTGGAGTGGGGGAGAGAAAGAGATTGGGATAGAGATAGATAGATAGATAGATAGATAGATAGATAGATAGATAGATAGATAGAAACAGAGAGAGTGAGGCAGTGATAGACAAAGAGAAAAGGGAGAAATAGAGATAAATACAAAGAAATAGAGACAGAGAGAGAATATGAAGTTATGTGGATAGGGAGTTTTGGACGTGTCTGGGAGGAGTTGGGATGAAATAAGATTGATTCTATGATAATATATTTTTAAAAAGTACAGAAAACCCTATTGATTTTTAGCAGTATGTGTATGTAATTTGTTTTCTTTTTAAAAATTATTTTATTATTTACATTCCAAATGTTGTCTCCCTTCTTGGTACCCCCTCCTTGAGTTCTTCATCCCATTTTCCCTCCTTTTTGCTTCTGAGAGGTTGCTCTCCCACCTCACCCCTCAGCCCCCCTGTATTCCCAATCCCAGGGAACATCTCTACAGAATTAGGCACAACTTCTCCCACTAAAGCCAGACAAGGCAGTTCTCTGCTACATACGTCCTGGAGCCACAGACCAGCCCATGTCCTTTGGTTGGTGGCTTAGTCTCTAGGAACAACCAGTGGTTCAGATTAGTTTATTCTGTTGTTCTTATTATTGGGTCGTCATCCCATTCAGCTCTTTCAGTCCTTCCCCTAAGTCTTCCAGAGTGTCCAATACCTTAGTCCAATGGTTGGTTTTAAGTATCTGCATCTATATCAGTCAGCTACTGGTAGAGTCTCTCAGAGACAATACAGTGGCTTCTGTATTGAACACAACTATGAGGCACTAAGCAAAAATTGATAAAAAGACAAAAAATAATGCTAAACAACTGATTTCAAAACACAATAAAGTCACAGCTAACATCGAGTCAGCTAGGTGTTATCAATAAATGAGAGAATATGAGGTATTATTGGAATTTTTAATACAAATTCAAATGTACAAATTAGAAAATACAAATAAACATGGATTGTTTACAATAACATTAAAAACATAATTGGCTATTGGTCAATTGTGAATTGGTTGCTACAATCAATTATTCTGTTTCTAAACAGAAAACAAGTGATATTGTCTTCCTTTCTCCTAAACACACACACACACACACACACACACACACACACACATAGAGGAAAATTTTGAAGCTCATTACAGTAATTTTTGAGTTTTGAATTTCAGAGTGCTATATTCGTGAAAGCTCTGGGTATTGTTATTTATGTATAATAGCATGTTTATAATTAAATGTCACATGCTACACATTATCTAAAGCCACAGATGTAAACTTGCTTGCAATATAGTTAGTTGGGTGACTAAATCTAAAATAATAGTTTGTACTTATTCACAGCCTTCTAAAGTTTCTGGTACTCACTGTGAACTATGATTGAAAAATTGTGAATAGGAAATTCCAGGAGTAAATTTCAAGCTGTACACTGTCCTGAGCAGCAGGACATAACTTTCATACTGTCTCATTCTAGCCCATCTGGAACATGAATCACGACTTTGCTTAGTATACTCCACTGTATGTGCTACCTGTCACCTGTGACTGTCTGGTATTACATGTGCCCCTATTTTCATTAGTAATAGCCCCAAAGGGAAAAAATAATGAGGTCAGGGAGGTACTGTATCCTAAAGAATGAAAGAAATATTGCACATAAGATATATAAATATATCCTTTTAGCCTATCTAGCTTTACTGTTTAAGGTCTACACATCTACTAGTCTAGTCTTTTAACAGATTTTCAAAGTACACATCCCTTCTGTCCCATAGAGGAAATTGTATATTTCAGTAAAGCTTTATATTTAAGACTCTATATACTAAAGTTCATCTAATGACAAAACTGTAAAATGTTTCTAACAGTGATAATTTTGTAAGCTGATAGGAATAGTGTAATTTCTTTATATGTAAAGTTGAGGCAATCAAGGTTGTTCAATGGGTAAAGGTGAGTGCTGTCAGGCCTGATGACCAGAGTTTGATTCCTGAGAATGACATGATGGAAAGAGATATATGTTTTTTATGTCTCCACATATGTACCCTGGGCTGTGACATGTGTATCTACACACATACTCATATGCATAGAAAATGAATAAAATGCAGCTAAAATTGAAATGCAAAGTTTAATCTCTTGCAATACAACCACTAAAGACACAGGCACACAAACACATGCACATACACACATACATACATAAACAGACAGTACACAGACACACTCCATACACACAAAAGGATAGACATACATGTACACACATATGTATGCAGATATATACATTCACATACATACAAACACACACAAGAACAATACACATATAGAGTCACTACACCTATGCACATATACATACACAGAGGTACTACAATACATATATACACATATATGCATATATGACAAATAATGAGAATATTTATGTGACTACTAAAACTGTTTCTGTAATTGAATCATTAAAGATTACATTAGCATAAACTAATGCTTTAAAATTATTAGCAAAAACACGTGTTCCTTATGTACAGATTTAGTCTGCTATAGTTTATCCAAATAATATCAGATCTCCATAGCCTGATTCAAATTTCATTTTGATGTATATATGTTCATAGTTATACAGAATAGACACTTCTATATCTTAAGTCACAAATCACAGCTAAGTGGCATGAAGAGTAAGTAGCCTTCTCTCAGTGGCCAGTTGGTGATTGGTTGCTACAGTTTACCATTTTGGTCCTGACCAGGCAGTAAAACAAGCAGCTGTTTTTTCCTCTCTGTCAGAGAACAATCCATGTGACATCTAACATGTATGCACTGAAATAGAATTTTCATATGTTTAGTTAACTGTTATACTTCATTGAAATAGACATTTTCAAATAATAAGGAAATGCAAAAAAATTAATACTGAGAATAGCAAGAGTGAAAATTGGAAAATATATGAAGAAAAGCAAAATATTTGACTATGGTTATAGTTTTGTAGGAAGTCTTGTTTTAGAGAAAATGGATTTATTGATGTAAATGAAGAAAATGTGAAGAGATGGATGAAGAGTCCCAGAGGAAGATACATTAGGAAAGCTTCATTTAAAAGCCTGCTCAGAGATACTCCAAGACCTCAAACGGGCGAAAGGTAAATTACTTGAACCTGTTCCAAACTCATAAAGGAACAAACCTCTTATCATAGTGTAAAAGGATGCTCAACCCTTTTGATCAGTATTCTACAAAGAAAGGCTTCATTCTAGGTATCCAAATTCTAAAATTAATGTGCTAAATAAAATATGATTTTACTTCCATTTTATACTA
The DNA here is from genome assembly GCF_004785775.1 of Grammomys surdaster. Taxonomy (NCBI): domain Eukaryota; kingdom Metazoa; phylum Chordata; class Mammalia; order Rodentia; family Muridae; genus Grammomys; species Grammomys surdaster. The sequence goes on from NW_021604660.1 coordinate 1,996,516, forward strand.
ATTTCTTGGCAGTCATTTTTAAAATTTACATAAAAGATTTAAAAATCAGACAACAGAATCTGTGCATTGTTTTCTGTGCCTTCTACTCACCATACAAAGTCACTACCCTCACAGAGCACATTTCCGTACCACATTTCAGTGTGAGAACACCCTGTGCATACACATTTCTTCCCATCATGCCTTTCAAACAATGGCATTTGGCCCATTCTAGCAAAATTCCTTTTTGTGTTACTCAATAGACTGTGTGGGTACTCAGTGTAGCTACCATCTTACTCATCTTCTTCCTAGCTAAGGTTCATGCATGCTTCCTGTGATCAGCACCGTCCACACACACTTCCTGCCTGCATCATACTCCTTAGATCACCACTATTGAGACTCACTTGTGTTGGAATACCTAAAACTATGTCCTTTGCTTCTTTGATTCTTTTATGTTCAAAAAATTACTTATATACCTACTCTATAATGGGCATGTCCTCTAGTTTATATGGATGTACTTTACATTTTTGTCATAGTGACTAATATGCAGTCCATGCTGCCTCAAGTTCAGATTTCCAAGTTTTGAGATTAAAGATTCGCCTCTATGCCTAGTGACTCATAATTTTTTTTTGTTACCATAAGTAAACTGCTTAAAATATTTTGTTCAAGTATTTGATATCTACGTATGATTCAGTTTCTTTACAGAAAATTTAAAAGTGAAATTAATGAACCATAGAATAAGTGGAGTTTAATATATATATTTTAAAGTATTTGAAAAAAATGTAAATTTTAAAGAACTCACCACAGCACATGGATTTAGATTTTACATATCTATGAGTACTTGATATCACTTTTTAAAATTAGTCATAATCAGTGATAATCATTGGTAAGACCTGTGTTGCCTTTTCTGTGAAGAACAAAGAGGTTTCTTTATTTGGTGCTTGCATATCTCATAGTAAAGGAGCCAAAGATATATTCTTTGAAAACATACATAAAATAGATAAATGTTTCCAATTAGGGATATTCTTGACATTTTTAGGAATTTTTCAAATTATACATCAAATAGGGCTTAATTGAAAATGTTCTCAAAGGACAGACTGCAAGGAGTGTGCCGCTGACCTCTCAAGTTGCCAAGAAAAGAGGACAATATTCCCTGCCATACTTCCTGAAAATAAGGCAGGGTGAAGTCTTCATTGAATATCATTTTAAACATGAATCATGATAGTCCTTTGTGACAATATGAGGGGCAACTTACTATTCTATATTTTATAAATCTCATTCTAAGTTTAGAAAAATATACAAAATATGGAACATCATACAATATGTTATTTTTTAACATCTCCAGGATTAGAAACACTTTTTCATACTAAGTTGTTTTTTAAGTAGTAAAACAGACAACCATAAAATTAATAAGTCAATATTTTCATTTAGTTTAATTACCATGTGGCAAAAGAGATTAATGATGTATTATTGGTTAGGGGTACACATACAAGAGTGCGCTTACCTCTCTTACTTAATACAAATGGCCTCTAGTAAATAACAGATCAAAGGACAAATGCACATGCTTAAATTTAAAGCAAACAAATAAATGATAGCTCGATGACACGTTTCATTCCAGCTGAAAAAAGTGTGTGTGTGTAGTTAATGACTCCTTTTAGTTTGATATGTATGACATCATTTCCTCTTCCCTTTTGTCCTTCCAAAGTCATCCATATATGATCATTGCTGTCTTTCAGATTCATGGCATCTTTTCTTCATTAATAGTTGTTACATATATATGTACGTATATACATTATAGTCTTAAGTACATAAGTGTACCTTCCTCAGTCTACATGATATTGCTTGCATGCATGGTTATAGGGTGGAATCAAGTTCCAGTGGATTCATCTATTCCCACACCTTAAGGTTCAGGCAGCTTTGTGAAAGACAGCATAAAATGATTGTAAGAACCAAAGGATCAGGGAGTTTGCTCTGAAATGGTGTCTCTTTGCTGTCAAAAGCTATACTCATAAAGCTTTAGCAACATGACTACCTAAACATGAACTGAAAAAGGACAACAAAAATAGATACCTCCCTATGTGAAAGTGGATGAGGGAAAGCCAGCAAGGAATCAGCCCTGCAACAAGAACTGCAGGCAACTAAGAAAAACTGAGAGTAGGAGAAATAGTCTTCCCCAGGGAAGAGCATACCAGCCGACTTCTAACATTAACTGAGCAATGTCCCAAATGGACCTAAGACATTTGTTTTATAATAAGCTACTTCTATCAGCCGCAGTAAGCTTCATCTCATTAGCAGGCAATTGGAAAATCTATATTACTTTCAGGAACATCATAACATAATTAAAGCACTAATGATTTGAGTACACTCTGCAGACATTTATTTACTTTAAATTAAAGTTTGTTCTTGCTAATATAAAACTCAAAAAGTAAACTTCCTCCTGAATGCTTTCAGCTTGGTTGCTCCATAATCACCCTTTATCAGCTACACAAAGTATTGAAATGTAAAACTGAAGTTGACGTAAATATAATGCATATTTCATGTTAAATATGAAGCTCTTAATATTTTCTAAATTTATTTTTGCATCGTATTATACAGCACACTAATGAATATTCAGTACTTAGTTTACAAACTGAGTTCTGGGCTTTCCAATCATGTTGTAGACCCCATATACAATAGTAGCCAGAGCACATGTTTGTATGTGGATGTATATGAGTATAGCTCAAAAAAAAAATAAATAGAAAAGCTATGATTCATGTTTTCAGAAGTTGTAGTATTCGTCTGTTACTACAACTTATAAACATCCTGTTATGTGTAAACTGGACCACCATATTTTGTTTTTTTTTGTTTTCATTTTTTTATAGAAAAATAAATATATTCACAAGTTTATTGGGATGTATACATGCACATATTACAGGAGAATGTTTCATAGTTATAATTTTATAGAAAGGACAGTATGGAATAAATATTGAGAGAAGAGATTTTTCTTAGTATTTTATTTTTTTAAATCAAATTGTAATTTTTACTTATTCACACAGGGGTTATAAACACAAAAAGACAGGACGTGGGGAAGGGGATGACACCGGAGCATGGGTGTTCAGGGGGAATACAGATATCTTTCAGAACAGGGTATCACTTGTCCTTATCTAAGTTGGTATTATCTGCCAAGGCCACATATTTACAAGGTCTATGACTACTCGGGCTGGTAAATTTCCATAAAAGCTGCCTGTTTACAATATCTTGTAGCCATCTGTTTCAATATTTTTCCACAGGGACCCAAGACTTGGTGTTAGTATTCATGTATGACAGGGCTATTGCTGATTTTAGGTCTATGGCTGATTTTAGGCCTTCAGTGTATAAGCAGGGCTGCCCTTTGTAATACAAAAATAATTAGGTCAAGATAAACCAAGAGACCAAAAATATTGGTATTTTCAGTTCCTTTCATAAGGCCAGACATATTTGTTTTAATAACTGTTCAGTATTTTTACATAATGTCTCTGAGAATATTTACTTCCCCATTATAAACCAATGTACTCTATTTGACTTTATTTTATATACTTGAACAAATGTAGTCATAATTTTATTGAAAAAACATGAATGAATTTTCTACTGTGCAATTTTACAAGCAGTTTTCCTAATAGTACTATTATGTAATACTATTTAGAAACTACTGTTTTGAATGTAGATATGATGAATCTTAGCATTATTCTGAATTCAAGCAAATATTGAAATTTTAATAAGAGGATGCATTCAGCCTCTAAGACCATCAGTTAAACTACTGTTACATGTCTGGATGATATCACAAATACAAACATGAGAAAATGTGTATTTAGTTGAATTATAACTGTAGTGTAGAAAATAAAATAATAAACTAAAATAATATTTTTGGGTAATTTAATTATCTCATATATATCTGTTTTTTTCCATGCCATACACTGGTGCTGTATAAACAGTGAAAGTGATTTTGAACATTTAGAAGGTTCCAGTAAAAAAACTAGAAGAAATAATTTAAAATATGGCCATAATAAACAGCATGCACAAGGCATGCATGTGTCTGTACTACGTACTCTGCATATATATATGGCTTTCACTTTGTGTTCTTTTTTGTTTGTTTGTGTTTTATTTTATTTTTTATTCTTTAATCTTTTTTTACAGTCCAGTCTTCATCCTCCTCCTTGTTCGCTCCTGACCACTCCCCATTCCATATCTCCTACCCCCACATCTCAGTCTTCAAGAGGAAGTCTCTCGAAGGTTAGGTGCATATTTTCTCACTGAGACCAGACCAGGAAGTTTTCTGCTGTATATGTGTTGAGAGCCTTATATCAGCTGGTGTATGCTGCCTGGTTGGTCACTCAGTGTCTGAGAGATCTCGAGGGTCCAGGTCAGTTGAGACTGCTGGTCTTCCCATGGGGCCACCCTCCTCCTCAGCTTCTTCCAGTTTTTCCCCCATTTCAACCACAGAGGTTCCTGGCTTCTGCCCGTTGGATGGATATAAGTGTCTGCATCTGACTCTTTCAGCTGCTTGTTTGGTCTCTCAGAGGATTGCCATGTTAAGCTCCTGTCTGCAAGCACACCACAGCATCAGTAATTGTGTCAGGTCCGGGACTTTCCCTTGAGCTGGAACCCAATTTGGGCCTGTCACTGGACCTCCTTTATCTCAGGCTCTTCTTCAGTTTTTTTCCCTGAAGTTCCCTCAGACAGGAACAATTCTGGGTTAGGGCTTTTGACTCTAGGGTAGCAACCCTATCCCTCCACTTGATGTCCTGTCCCTCCACTGGAAACAGACTCCACAAACTCCCCCTTTGCACTGTAGGGTATTTCATCTAAGATCCTTCTCTTTGAGTCCTGAGAGTTTCTTACCTCCCAGGTCTCTGGTACAATCAAGAGGGTCTCCACCCCTTACCTCCTGAGGTTGCCTGTTTCCATTCTTTCTGCTGGCCCTCAGGGCTTCAGTACTGTTCCCCCACCCACACCCACACCAATAGCTGATCATGTTCTCCTCCCTGATCCCTCTCTCACCCAGGTCCCTCCTTCCCTCTGTACCCTTCCCCCCAAGGACTGCTTTCTTCTTCCAAAGTTGGATTGAAGCATCCTTACTTGGACCCTTTGGCTTGTTAACCTTCTTGTGTTCTGTGGATTGTATCCTGAGTATTCTGTACTATTTTGGCTAATATCCACTTGTTAGTGAGTATAGATCATTGTGGGATTCTTACTTGTGCCTTTTCTTGGGCCCTGTTCTTTCTGTTTGTCTTGTACAACCCTGATCTGATACTTTTTGTTTCATCTTATTATATCATATTTTGTTGTTTTTATTATCATCCCTTGTTTATTTTCTAATGAGAGATAGGAAAGGAATGAAGGCAGAAAAGAGCAGAAGTGGAGAGGAATTGGGGGAAGTAGAAGGAGAAGAATCTGTATCAGGATATATTATGTGAAAAAACATTTATTTTCAAATAAAGGGGGAAATATAGCCACAATAAATATGAAGTCAATATAGATATTTGTACAGCCAGCTATATAAAATGATATTTGAGGGTGGCCATGGAAGTACATTTAAAAGATTAAGGGTAATATGGATTGAGGCTGGGAATATGGAGAAATCTGAACAAATTCTTGATGGATACTAGTTTTGGATACTGGAAAAACTTGGAGAATAATTTGGATTTAGGTAGATGTAAGGTCAAAAGGTAAATTTTAGATATGTAGAATACACACTACAATTAGAAATGGGGGAGTAGTTATAATTCTAGATGGGAATAGTTATATTTCTATTCTGGACAGAAATAAAGCAATGATTTTTACCAACATAATATTTTTGTTAATTATTTGAGAATTTCAAAATGAACAATAGTATTTATAGTCCAATAGCACTATTTTAAATTTGGGAATATAGAAGTAATACAGAAGTAATATAGAAGTAATACAGAAGTAATACAAGTAATACAGAAATAATACAGAAGTAATACAAGTAATACAGAAGTAATACAGAAGTAATACAAGTAATACAGAAGTAATACAGAAGTAATACAACTAATCTAGAAAGACATATGTAAGGGATTCAAGTGTATGTCTTCCAAATAAAATAGGAACTGGGCCTTCCAGATTAAAATAGAATGACTAAATAAATGTAATGAGAATGCATTTATATTAGTTAGTTGTAGAAATGCTTCATGGACTGGGAGTATAATTAGATACGAAGGTAAGAAACAGAAAGGGTGTGAATCTGAATTGAATTTTAATGTGTGGCAGGTATATAAAACAACCCTACAAAATATCTGAAGTCAATATGATCAAAACATTGGTTACTTGACACTGTTCAACAAATAAAACTTTGATAAACAGCATAGTTTCAAATTCTTATCAAAAGTGAGATTACTGAAATTAATAAATTACCAAAATAGAAAAGAAAGCGACTCAAACTTTAAAGAAAAAAAGTTAAAAAGGCAAAATTAATCACATATGAAACGTTAAAATAAAAGAATAGTTGGGTGAAAGACAAACCAAGGGCCAGTGCAACAACTCCATTGATAAAGTAACTGATACAAGTCTGAAGGCCTGTGGTTGACATTTCAAGTCCAGTTAAAATGGCATGACATTGTGATTTCAGAACTGAGGAAGTGATGAGGAGTAGATCCCTGAATCATAATCGTCAGCCTCCTGAGCCTATGGTGAGTTCAAGCCTCTCACATATCAGGATGCATGGGTCCTAGGAACTGACACTTAAGATTGACATCTACTTTCTACATGCATGGGTACATATATACATGTATACTTACAAACATACACACACCCAAATTCAAGCATGTGCATGCAAACAAATATGTACATACACACTCATGCACACACACATGCCTGTATGCTCAAACCATTCATGCACCATGCACACATGCATGCACCCACATCAAAAAATGAAAAAAAAATAAAACAGAAATCTAAATCTAAACAGAATGATCCTTTTTAAAAAAAAACAGTAAATGAAATTAAATTAATTTTTTTCACAGAATGTATGGTTATTAGATTGAAAGAAAGCAATAATTAAGTCAAGTGAGGCAGAAACTTGAACAAAAATCTTCATATGAGAAAGGGTGATTACACCACACACAGATATCAGATAGATAAGAAATTTTCACAGGAAAATGTGATTAATTCTTCAAAATACAGAAAAACAACTCATTGCACTTAAAATGCTACAGAGTAAACAAGAATTTAAAAATTCAAATTATTTCCTGAAGCATTTTGTCATTGAGCTGTCATCAGATATACACAGTGCCATAACTTAAAAAAATTATATGGGAGGTTTTGGACTAAAGGGGAAGTGGGAAAAGGATGTAATTGTATTTTAATCTCAAAAATGAAAGACACAACTAAAAAACAAAAATATAACAATCTTTGGAATTTTCAATGTAAATCATAAAATATACTGACTTCAATGTCTACTGGACATTCAGTATGACATATGGTGGTTATCATAGGTCCCAGAAGATAGATTATGATAAGAGAATCAATTTATTCAATCAGTCACATGAAGAAATCCAATGAGAAAGAATACAATAACATCACTCCTGTGTGTCCTAAGAGGTATTTGGTAGACCTAAAATCATTTCTTTTAAGCGACTGAAATGAAAATGAAAGAAGAAATAAAGGATACCTTGCATATGCTTATAAAATATTATTATTACATGGATTGATACAATATTTCACATACCAGACACTATTTTGTTCTTCATATTTCATAGTATATGTCATCTATCATACATAAATAAAAATAAATAGGAAAAGATAAAAGTTTATGTAGTACACTGCCATCAGATTTTGACTTAGAGGATATTATAAAGCTTCCCAACATTTTATATGAAGCATAGAAATATATGAAATTCTACAACATTAAATATAGTAGGCAATGCATAAGAACCAAAAAAGAAATGGAAAACATTTGGAGAGGCAGTATCTGTTTCCACTTTAAGATCATTGAAAACCACTGAGGATTTTAAGATATAGTAAAATAATTTATTATGTTAGCAAGATACAAATTAATTTATTACCATACAACAACTAGCTACAAATCTCATAATTATCTAATAAATATATATTTAGAAACAAAATACAGTTTAAGGATTCACTTTCAAAATTATCAGTTGACATGATAAATTCATGTTTTTGTAAAATGAAATGAACTAATACTCCTTTCTGTCAATAATTTCATAATAACAAATATAATAATCTTCTCTAATTTAATGTAGAATGAATGTGTGGCCCACATAGTATACACAATACCCTGTACTTAATTGCCAATGCTGCAATTTTAAAAATGGACTTTGAATTATAATATTTAGGACTTATGAAGAAAAAAAACAATAAGTAGGAATTTCCCCTTATAAGAGAATTGCTTCAATTTATTTATACCATGTATAGGTGGGAAGTATGCCACAGTGTGCAAGTGTGTGTATTTATATATGGTGTGTGTTTGTGTGTAGGTCAGAGGAAAACTTGCAGGAATTTGTTACTTTCTTCTATCCTGTGGATCCTGAGAGTCAGGTTATCATCTTTATGGCAAACACTTCGATCATCTCTGCCATAGTGTCAGTCCCAGAACATTTCCTTGTATGTGCTAAAGTATGCTATGAACATTATGTTAAAAAAGACTATATTTAAAAAAATAGAAAAATGCAGAAATACTATCTCTTCTATTAGTTTCAGTGTGTCTGGTTTTATGTGGAGTTTCTTGATCCACTTGGAATTGAGCTTTGTACAATAAAATAAGAATGGATCTACTTGCATTCTTCTCCATGCTGACTGCCAGTTGAACCAGTACCATTTGTTGAAAATACTGTCTTTTTTCCACTAGATGGTTTTAGCTCCTTCTTCAAAGATCAAGTGACCATAGGTGTGTGGGTTCATTTTTGCCTCTTCAATTCTATTCCATTGATCTACCTTTATGTCTCTGTACCAATACCATACAGTTTTTTTTTATCACTATTGCTCTGTAATACAGCTTGAGGTCAGAGATGGTGATTCCCCCAAAAGTTCTTTTATTGTTAAGAATAATTTTTGCTATCTTGGGTTTATGTTATTCCAAATGAATTTGCAGCCAACCATTGGACTGATCATGGGGTCTCCAAAGGAGGAGTTAGAGAAAGACTGAATGAGCTGAAGGGGTTGGCAACCCCATAGGAAGAACAACAATATCAACCAATCAGACTCCCCCAGAGGTCTCAGGGACTAAACCACCAACCAAAGAGTACACATGGAGGGACCCATGGCACCAGCCGCATATGTAGCAGAGGATGGCCTTGTTGGGCATCAGTAGGAGGGAAGGTGTTCAGCGGTAGCGTGGGCATGGGTCCTGTTGGGCTGAGTTGTGGATCTCACATGTCTGCCACCCTAGGTGGCTGGAGCCACAACTCAGAGAGGCAGAGGCGTGGGAATTAAACTGTGCTCACTCCATGCCTGGTGGCAGACACTGAGCTGTGAGAAGCTAAATGATTCAGCTCCAGGATGGAGAGAACACAGTCTGAGACTCTGCAGGGGCCAGAGCTCTTGGGTTGGGAATCCCCGGGGCTGGGAGGCAACCAGGACCAACTAGTCTCAACACCTTGGGCTTTCAGGCACTGCTGAGAGGCTGCAGAAGGACTGAGACAGGGTGTATGGGCTTGATCAACCCACAGCCAAAGGGGTAAGAAGGAGAAGATGAGCTCTGGTGCTGCCTCACGGGGAATGAGACTCTTGGTCACAGTAACTCACTTGGCAGGGTCATGGCTGGGTCTCTGTGGCTGGAACTTAGAGAAGTTGTCAGTGGGTAGTTGAAGAACCTCTCCACAGTTCCCCATGATGGACCCCAAAGAAGAGAGGTAGTCCATGGTCTTAAAGTGTTTATTGTAATGACAGAAAGTGGATGAAGCTGTACCCTGTACTTTCAGGGAGGGCCTGAGGTTAAATTCCTTTTGCCAGAAGGAAGAGGAGGGTCTGGGAAGGAATGCTTAATTGGCTACGCCCTGTGGCCTTTAGGTATCTCATGAATATGGAGATCTGTCTAGAGACTCTGTAGCCTGTAGTCACTCCCTCTACCTGTGCTACATGACTGAGGGCCACAAACTTCTCTTTGGGAGGTTATCTGCCTTCCTGGTCTCCCCTCCACAAATTTCCTACATTTTTCTCCCCTTTACTTCTAAGAGGGTGCTCGCTCGCCCACCCACCCACTCCTGTCTCACCCCTCTAGCATCTCCCTTTGCTGGGGCAACAAGCCTCCACAGGACCAAGTGCCTCCCCTCCCATTGATGCCAGATGAGGCAGTCCTCTGCTACATATGTAGCTGGAGCCATGGACCCATTTGTGTATACTCTGTGGTTGGTGGTTTAGTCTCTGGGAGCTCTGAGGGGTTTGGTTAGTTGTTATTGTTGTTCTTTCTATGGGGTTGCATTTCCCTTAAATTTCTCCAGTCCTTCCCCTAACGCTTCCATTGGGGTCCCCCGGCTCAGTCTAATTGTTGATTGTGAGCATCTGCATCTGTCTTAGTCAGGTGCTAGCACAGCCTCTCAAAGGATGGCTACACCAGGCTCCTGTCTGGAAGCAGTTCTTGTCATCAGCAATAGTGTCAGGGTTTGGTGTCTGCAGATGGTATGGATCCCAAGGTGGAGTGGTCTCTGGATGGCCTTTCTTTTAGTCTCTGCTCCATTTTTTTTTTTTTTGTCCCTGCATTTTTCCTTTAGACCAGAACAATTCTGAGTTAAAGATTTTAAAACTTCTAAGTGATAATGTCTATAAGAAAGAAGAATTTTTGTGAGGTGTTCAAGAATCCTACTTTAAATATAAAGGAAAAAAAAACATAGGGGATTAGGAAAAATAAAACAAGCTAAGGTTTTTTTCCCCCTTCTCTGCTTCAGTATACATTTAAAAACTAGAAAGATGAGTTTTAATGTCCATCCTAATAACACTGGGAAATAAATTGTTTCACCTGGGTTAAACATTATGCAACGTATAATATATCCAATGAGCACATGGAATATATTTTTGTGTTATATAGTCATGGAGTATACTTTAGTGTTATATTATTAATTATAAATGACTCTAGTTAATGAAAACCCAGCATGATTTCATTAATATCAGGTAGATTAGATTTAGGGAGATATATTACTAGCAATAAGAAGTGGAATTTCATCATAGTAGAATCAGAAAGTAATCAAGAGTACATAAAAATCATGCCATCGTGTATCTAATAAGAGACTTTAAAAATGAACACAGCTACATTCATCTAAATGGGAGATATCTCTATTCGCAATTGGAGACCATATTAACTCTCTCAGTGAAGGATAAAACAAATAGAAAGTGACCAATACTATACAATACTGAGTGGTATATCAGTTGAATTAATATAATTTACATAATATTTCTTTTTTTGTTTGTTTGTAATCACTGGTATATTATATTCTTGTGTATTCATGGATTACGTATTATCTATTTTTGACACATTGGAAATGGAGTCATACAATTTTACAATGACTTTACTGTTATATGTTACAGTCAGTCCATATCAGTGCAGTAGGGCTCCTTTACAGTTCTGAGTTCTTCAACACTGAACAAAGAATAGGCAAAAGAGTCAGAGACAGTCTCACTCCCACTGATGAGTCTCACAAGAACACCAATAGCTATAACATACATTCAGAGGACATAATGCCGACCCATTCAGGTCCTATGCTTATCACTTCAGTCTCTGTGAGCCATGTGAGTCTTGCTTAGTTGATTCAGTGGGGCATGTTCTCCTGGTGTCCTCCATCCCTCCTGACTCATACAATCTTTCTTCCCCATCTTCCACAGAATTCTCCATATCTCCAAGGGGATGTAAATTTCGGGCAATCTATCTGCTACCCATAATTTTACCTTTTATGTTGAGGTAGGATCTCCCAAAGTTGTTCAGGATATCTTTGAATACAACATGTAGCTTAGGCTAGCTTTGAACTTGTGATCATCCTACCTCAACTTTTTGAGTAAGTGGTACTATAGGGCTGTATAACCAGGCCTGGCTTCTGAAAAAGTTTTATTAACATTTTATGCATTCCCACATTTTGAGATACTTGGTTTGTTTCTTTTTTTGTTTTTCTTTTTTTTTTTATAATTTATTTTTTCTCAAATCGTAATTCATTCACACAGGGATTATAAACACAGAAAGGCAGGATGTGGGGAAGGGAATGACACTGGAGTGTGGGTGTTCAGGGAGAATGCAGATATCTTCAGAACCGGGTATCAGCTGGGTGAAGGTTCAGGGGACAAGTCACTATGACTCTGCCTATGACTTGCTTGACCTTATCTAAGTTGGTATTGTCTGCCAAGGTTACCTATTTACAATGTCTATAGCTACTCAGGCTTGTAGATTTCCACAAAAGGTGCCTGTTTACATTAGCTTATAGCCATCTGTTTCAATGTTTTTCCACTGAGACCCAAGACTTGGTGTTAGCATACATGTATGACAGGCCTATTGCTGATTTTAGGCCTATGATTGATTTTAGGCCTTCAGTGTGTAAGCAGGGCTGCCCCTGACATCTCCTCCCTTCTCTAAGTAGAAGGGCTGTGGCAATTCTAATTTTGCGAAGGCGGGGATAGAGGCCTCACCTCCAGTAATTGAAGGGGACCTTGTAATGGCTCCAGTCCCCCTGTCGTTGTCCAGTGAGGCATGAGGGTCATACCCACACCGATGTCTTTTTCCTGGAGAGGGGATACTTTTGACATCAACCCCTAGGCAGTCAGGGTTGTCCCTCAGGGAACCCAGAGACATATTCTTATGTTTTATTTATATTCCCTTGCAGTGCTTAGCTTCACAGTCTAAGCAAGAATTCAGATCGCCAGTCAGAGGGAGTTCTGGGTGGCCCCTCTCTGCTTGGTTTAGGGGCAGAAGTCCCCTCTTTTAGGTTGGGTGGAGATGGGTTTTGGGAGCATCCTGTATAAAGTAACAACCTCATCTTGAGTCTCGTGGTCCTCCACAGCTAACGTATGATAATGTTACTGAATAGGTTTTGCTACCAAATTATTTATCTGTTGTTTCACAGATTAGGCAGCCTATTTGAGGGCCAGGGACTGGTAGAAATAAGGAAAACGAACCAAAATAAGGGTCCCAAGATAGGAGGAAGTAGGGTTGACAACCTTGGAGAGGCTGAAAATCAATACTTGTACCATCATTCATCTGTCTCTTTCTCTCTCTGATTTTTCTCAGGGCCTTCACTGACCTATTTCATGCTCTCTTTAACCCTCCTTGTCTTGTCTATGTAAAGGCATCATTCTTCTTTAAGGGCTGTACACAATCAAGAGCTATACACAGCCTTTTCTATTGTGATAGAGTAAATCCAGTCCCATAAGGATCTTTGCGATTTTAGGAGGTATCTTCAGAGAGTGAAACGAGGGATTTCTTCAGATTAGTGATGTCAATCTCTAGCTGTTTGATATTCTTGTCAGTGGCCCTTCAAAGGTCTGAGTAGTATATTATCGGAGGTCCACTTCTGGATTAGAATTTCTAACAGCAGACATCCTGGGCAATTCATTTTTACCTGGAAAGAAAAAATAAGGGAATTCTCAGGGAGATTTCTCTTCCCTGGATGTAAATTGTTATTCATCTTATTTATGGTTGGGTCTGGCTTTGTAGGGTATCTATTTATTTCATTTTTTTTTTTTTTTGGTAGCCAGTTAGCTGTGCCTTCTGTGGTATCAAACAAGCATATCAATCCTCGCCCCCATAAGGGAAATGGGTCTGGGCCATTCCTTTTAAGAGTAAGAGGGTTCTTCCCCATATCTGTGGATGATATTTCTTAAATATCCAATTTTTGAAAAATGCAAATATTATGGAAGAAAGGAGATATAATATGGATTTAGAGTACAGAAGAGTACAGCTGTGGTGTTTGGATATTTTCACAGTTGTAGTAAAATATACACATCATTTGCCATTTTAATCATGTTAAGTGTATAAATCACCGGCACTGAACACATTTACATCACTGGATATCTAAGATTCATTTCTAAATCCTTTTAAATCTTCCTAAATTTAATTCCATTCGTTAATAGTTCCATTCTATTAACAGCATAAGGCATAGTTTAAATTTAATTTTGATACAATCCAACTAATTTATTTTTTTCTTGTCTTTGTTTTTAACCTTTTCCCAAAGAATTCACTACCGAATTTACTGTCATGCATCTTTGATTTTAATTATATGTATCAATTCAACTGTGTATTTACCACATTTTTGTGTTTGTTATATTTCCACTTACCTAAATGGATAGGTATAAATTTGTGTTATCAAAAAAAAGAAAGAAGAAAGAAAAAAAGAAAGAAATGAATGATGAACTTAAGTTACCTCATGCCAGGAAAGAAAGATTTTTAAAAAGTTCTAAAGTCTTAACAAAGGGAAAAAGGCTCAAACTTCAAAAGGATTTCACTTGCCAAAATGTGATATCAAGATGTAAAAAATATTAATGGTAATGACTTCTATAAAACCAGAATATTTATTTGAAAAACTTATATAAACCAGGGTAGAATTTTAAAAACTACTTCTTTAAAAACTACAATGTTTTATATACTATATTTAGAAGTAGTATAGAATTTGAATTTATTTATTTTGCAAGTCCCCATATAGCAATTTCATGGAGATTTAGCAATATTTATTAATATTCTTTTCTTTGAAGGAGAAAATAGTCATGGATTATGTCAAGACTTAATTAAAATAGGCCATTGACTTCACAGTCGATTCATTATGTGGTGATTACCTTGAGATCAAACCATCCATGCTGCATTACATACTTTTCACTATATGATGTGATTGAATTATTCAGAGGATGCAAAGATTACCTGACTACCATATTTGTCTGGAAACAACTCACTTAAAACAAGAACCATCATCAAAAACATGTAACTTGAACTCTTTTCATGTTCAATATTGTGGATATGGGGAGAACACATGAAGTATGTTTAAGGAAAAAAATTGAAACACATGCTATGTGCTGATGTTTGAATCTAAGAAACCATATATGTACAAAAGATATCTTGGGGGAAATTTCCTGAAGAGTATTACATGTGAGCAAGACTTTACACTTAAAGTTAGTTTTACTAGGTATAATAATGGAAAATATTTTGTGGAGAAAGATGCCTTTTTAATTTTTTTTTAAATTTAAGGCAGGTTCTTTTTCCTAAAATATACCCTGATTATAGTTTCTTCTCCCTCTTCTCCTGCCAGTTATTCCACACCTCTTTTCCTCACCCCTCTAAATCTACTCTGTTTCTGTCCCTCATTAGAAAAGAACAGGATTCTAAGTAATAAGAACCAAATATAAGAAAATAAAATATAAGATGAAGGAAAAACTATCATATTGAAGTTGGACAAGGCAACCTTACAAGAGGAAAAGAATCCAAAGAGCAGGGACAAGAATTTGAAACCCACTCATTCCCATTCTCAGGAGTCTCATAAAAACACTAAGCTAATAGCTTTAATATCTATGCATAGGGTGTAGTGCTGATCCACATAAGCCCTGTGCTTGCTCTTTCAATCTCTCTGCTTGTTCTTCTAGTGTCATCCATCCCCTCTGGTTCTTACAATCTCTTAGTCCCCCTTTTTATTCAGCTCAGAGATGAGAGATTTGAGAGAGATCTCCTATTTAGACTCTTTTTCTACATATTGCTTGGGTGAGGTAATCTGTATCTGTTCCTATCTGCTAACAGAGGAAATCTTTCTGATAATGAGTAGGTAAGGCACTGATCTAGGGGTATCATAACTATCATTAGGAATTATATTTTTATTAATTTTTCACTTCATATATTTTTATACTAGAAGTGTTATTATTACCTTAGGTCTCTGTGTCATCTTGTCTCTGGCTTTTGGTTATTCAAGCAGTTATCATGGTTCTCATGGAGTGGGCTTTAGATCAAATCATATATTGGTTAGCTATTTTGACAAATTCTGTGCCACTAATTCCCTAGCATATTTTTTCATGCAGGACAGAGTTTAGGTCAAAGGTTTTATGTTTGGGTTGGTAGGCACATTTGCTTTTTATTGGTTTACAGATTACTTTCCTTCCCCAAAGAGACTAGAACATAGTGTGAGGCTTCCAGGTAGGCAGAAGCTTGACTTCTCCATGATCAATAAGTTATGCAGATGTTGACCTCAGCAATGGGGTCCTACTGTGAATTTATGAAGAGCAACCTTTTGTCTCAGCAACAACCTTACTTGTTTGGGGATTATATGGGGGCCCCTTGACCAACAAGTCAATTGAATGTAAACTAGTTCCTTCACTGGAAGCTATAAGAGATAACCACTTAGACTCAATAGCCTCCATTACTGGGAATTCTCATTTGTTACCATCATAGATTCCAATGGTTCTAATGTTGTAGGTTACCACACTATTCTTCAAATTTCACCAGTTCCAGCCATCTCTCCCTATAGTCTCTTCTTCCAACACATCTCACCTACACCTGTCTTCCCTACTTGTGTTTCTACCCACCCCCAGTTGACTCATAAAATCTATTCTATTTCTCCTTCTCAGGGAGATTCTTGTGTTCCTCCTAGAACCTTCCTTTTACTTAATATCTCTGGGTCTGTGGGTAATACTTTGGTTATCATTTACTTAATGGTTAATGTCCCTATATAAGTGAACACACACTACATTTCTCTTTTTGGATCTGTTTTACCTCACTCAGAATCGTTTTTTTTCTAGTTCTATCCATTAGCCTGCAAATTGTATGATGTCATTTTTTAAACAGTTGAGTAATACTCTATTGTGCAAATGTACCACATTTTTCTTTACTCATTCTTCTTTTGAGGTATATCTATGTTGTTTCTAGTTTCTTGCTATTACAGATATCTTTATCTTTAAGAACTAAATACTTAATTACAGATAAGATTTTCATGTATCAAAGTTTTAGATGTGTTAACACAGGCAATTGCCATGTGCTTACAAATATTTGTACAATTCTTTCAAATTATCTGATGGTTGATACTATAATTCAGCAATAGGAAAAATTTCAAACTCATGCTACCTAGCTCCCTTATTCATTTAGAGAGGATGGAGGTAATTACTTTACCTCTTTTTATTTGTGATTTCTTGATATTAAGGATCATAATGAAACCTAATCTATGAGGTTTAGGCAGTGTTATATGTGACACAATGCACGGAAGATATAAAACACTGCTTAGCACATAGAATGTCCTCAATAGATTTCTATTTTCATGGTTAGATTTACTAGTAATATTATTGACATATTTGAGTTTTATTACTTTCAGATTTATGTGCAATGAGTCTTGAAAGTTAGTCATTTTGAATCAGTCTTTCATGTTATAAATGTGGGACTATAGAACTATAGAAAGAAAATATTACAAAACATAATTGATTTTACATGTCTATAAATAAATTTCAGTGTCTCATAAAAGGTTATCAATAAAATAATAAATCATCTTCTAACTAGGCAGCTGAGTACACCTCATAAGCTTAAAATGAAATTTAATGATACACATAGTAAGACCATCACCACAGCCTTCTCGGAATCTATCAGTACAGAAGGCACTGTCAGCAACCTCAGAAACTACTCGCAGAAGTGACCCCACTAGAGCCCTTCCAGCCAAAGGGTAATTAAAGTTGGGCTCCAAGCCACATGTGAAAAGTCCATTTTATCCTTTTAATTAACGACTGCAGCACTGCCCTGCCCTGTTCTAGTGTGGGGCCTGGCAGAATTACACCACCATAAACCACATTAGGCAAGTTTCCACCAGCAGCATGGCTAATGCATAGTTAGTTTAACTTTATGAGGCAATAAATACAGACCATAATATTGTTGAGTATCAACATCGACATTTTCACTGTATAGCAAGGAAGCAGTTTACAGAACAAGTATTTACAGCATACTTGGAAGAGCCTCAGTCCCAAAGCTGGTAATAACTAGGGGAGTTTCTGTCATCCACCACCTATTTTCTATCTCATGGATTTTAGGCAATTTAAATTTATGTTGTGTAAAATATGTCTGTGCCAAATCAGCTTTCATCACTGAAGGGTGTGAGAGAGATTCTGTAGCCTCAGTGAACATTTGAGTTTTAGTGTTTTCATTTGATTCAAACCCATTCATGTTAACTCAGAAAAATCCATGTCTTCTCTGTCTATATTAGTGAGTATGATATCTATCAGAATGTATGTTTGGGTTTTTTTCCTCCTAAGCATCCTGTAAACAAAAAAATTCATATATCTATATGACATTATCAATCTTCTTTGCTCACCATGTTAGTATATGTTTTTTATTTTACGCTTACTTGATGTATTAGATTTAATACATTGTTTGAAACAGAAATGTGGAATGATAGCCCCTCCAAAGAAAAATGATAATATATGGTTGTTTCTGTAAAGTCAATTCTTTGTTAGAAAAACCAGTTTCTTTCAACTAGCTTGATATGTCAAGAAACAATTGAAACCATCCTCAACTTCTGTTTGCTTATGCACAGTCTATTCCAGATGAAACATTAGATGACTACAGAAATCCTCACTCAACTGAAACTGTAAAAATGTGTAAGATCCGCACATACATACCTCACCGACCAAATACCTCAGCTCAAAGCCAAGGGTGTGTCTGTGTGTATGTATATTTTGTGGAAAACAATACAGAAAAAATAATGTTTATTTCAAGAGATAGTAAATGTAGAAAGAATTTGGGTGAGACACATCAACAAGAGAGTGGAAAAACAAATTAAAAAACACAGTAAGGTAAGAGTAACAGTTAGTCCTCTATAAAGAAGTTATGGCATTCAATGTAGCAGGAATGGGTAAGATCCAAAATGACATATCGCTTCAATGATGAGACTACAATAGTACATCAACTAACTTGATGGTGTTAAAAGCTAGGATATCCACTGTGAATCAGGGACAAGTTAAGGAACTGTAAATTTGAAGAAATGGGACAATTCTGAAGAACTGAGAAAAATGGATAAAGAACATAGTGAGCTTGCTCTTTAATATCTAGCTGAGACCAATTCATGATAGTACCACGATACTGTCCTGCCACCATCATATTAAATGATGTAGTAC
This sequence comes from Grammomys surdaster, assembly GCF_004785775.1. Taxonomy (NCBI): domain Eukaryota; kingdom Metazoa; phylum Chordata; class Mammalia; order Rodentia; family Muridae; genus Grammomys; species Grammomys surdaster. The sequence goes on from NW_021604660.1 coordinate 2,015,524, forward strand.
TAAACTTTTTCCATGTCATTAAGTATTATCACTTCACATTATATTTGAGAGCTACATATAATTCATTCAGCTGAAATTTTATTGTTGTGAATTTGTCACCCTTCAAATGTTCCTAAGTTAGATAGATACCTTGCCATTCTACCTTTGAATGGATGACTTGTTTTCAGAAAAATCTATAGAAATGGAGGGGATATATCAACGATGATAGGAGAATTTCCATTGTTTAGGATGCATGTTTATGGTGTGTGTATGTGTGTTTGTGTGTGTGCATTTACATATAAGCACATGTGTGCCACAGAACATATGTGGAGGACAGAGAACCAACTTAAGGATAAATCCGTGCTTCCCATCATGTTTGTGGTAGAGAACCTCTGTCCTTCAATATTGTACATGGGACTAGCTCTGCCCCAGCTGTGCTGCCCCAGTGTTGAGTACTTGGGTATTTTTTTTTTGTCTCTATTACCCATAAGACTGCAGGGACACTGGGAATACAAACACATCTTAAGGCATCTGACTTTATGTAAGTTCTAGAGACTGAAACTCAAAAGCTTCACAGTTATATGGTCAATATTAGATGATCATATAGATATCTTTCTCTTTTACTCTCTGCCATGTTTTAGAATACTATTCTTTCTTGCTTTATTCTAACTTTTAAGTTATCTTCATGAACTGTTTATGTAATAATAATTTTTCTCTTCTTTTTTTCCTTCCTTCCTTCCTTCATTCTTTCCTTCCTCCCTTCCTTCCTGGAAGAGAAGACAGAAAGAGTGTAAGAGCCAGAGAGGATGATAATTCTTCTCAATCTGAAAACATGTTCCCCAATTTCCTACGTGTTTTATTATATTGAGTTACACTTTAACATTTTCCTCCTCTTAATTTTTAAACACTTTTCTTTTCTTAGTTTTCTATATCTCTTTTAGTGGAAATCATTTTAAAAAGACACACCCACACACAGAGGGGGAGAGAGACAAAGAGAGAGAGAGAAAGAGAGAGAGGGAGAGAGAGAGAGAGAGAGAGAGAGAGAGAGAGAGAGAGAGATTGTAAAAATTGCTATAATTCCAACAGATATCCAAAGATGGTATCAGAGACCCTGGAACTGGCGTTACCAACTACTGTGATGTGCTTGACATGGTTAAAAAGAACCACAATGAGTTCCTCTTGGAGCAAGGGTTCTTATTCACTAAGCTATATTTCCAAACCCTTACTGTAATACTTTTTGCCATAGATTTCTACTTTATTCTCTCTCTCTCTCTCTCTCTCTCTCTCTCTCTCTCTCTCTCTCTCT
>NW_021604660.1:2016818-2052514 GCF_004785775.1 Grammomys surdaster
TTTTATCTGGAGATTTACCTTGGGCCTTTAATATTAGTACAAAGGTCTATCACTGAAACATATCCCTGGACCTTCTTTGTCTTTTGTGCTTGCTTTTATTAACATCTCAGCATTATGAAACATGTCAGTATGGTTATCTTGGAGCAAATCTCCAGGAGTTGCTTTACCCCTTGAGTGGGGTATTCTTAGGAATATTTATGCATATTCAAGCTTATATTCACATTCAATAACAAATAATGAAAAAGGAAGCCATGGATTTGAAAAAGAACAAGGGCTGGGGTGCTATAGGGGAGCATTTGCAAAGATGATGGAAGGGAGACATGTTTTAATCATATTATATTCAATACTTGTTGATTTTGTGTCAGCTTGACACAACCTAGAGTCATCATAGAGGAAGGAGCCTCCATTAAAGAAATTACTCCATGAATAAACTGTAAGGCATTTTTCTAATTAGTGCTTTATTGGAAAGGACCTAGCCCATTGTGAGTGGTACCACCTCTGGGCTAGTAGTCCTGTGTTCTATAAGAATGCAGGCTGAACATCCCATGGGGAGCAAGTCAGTGAGCAGCACCTTTTGTGGCATCTATATCAGCTTCTGCCTCCAGGATCCTGCCCTGTTTGAATTCCTGTCCTGATTTTTTCCAACGATAAACTATGATCTGATAGTATAAGCCAAGTAAACCCTTTTCTTCCCAACTTGCATTTTGGTCACGTTTAGTTGGAGTAGTAGACACTGAAATGAAGACAAGTTTGTACTAATATAGAGGGGGTTTACTATGACAAACCTGACCATGTTTAGGAAGGATGGTGGAAGGACTTTAGAAGTTTGGGCTTGAAGAACCATTAAGGGTTGAGACCTCAATCTGATATTCTGTAAAAGCTTGGTAGATAAATATTTTGAGAGCAGTGCAGAAGATGGAGGACTGGTTTCTGAAGTCTCAGAACAAAGTTTAAAGACTCTATCAAGTCTGTTTACTATTTTTAACTAAGATTCTGTCATTCTGGTCAGTTGGGGGGTAAAGGGTGAGATTCAATTAACAAGAGACCAGCACCATTGAAATGAAACTTTTGTGTTACTGAGACAATCGATGCTGGTTAGTAACAGCCAAGAAATTAGCAGTGATTGAGAAAAGACCAGCATCACTGAGATGAAATCTTCTGAGAAGAGTTTGCTGAGAGCACAGAAAAGTTGTGTTTCTGAACTGACCAAGGCTGTATCTCATGCTGGTAGCAAAACTTGATCATGCAAAAGTCACCCAGATGGTATTGGTGTTCAAGATGTGAAGGAATCAGGGAGAGCAGCTGAGGCTTGGCACTGAGAGACAAAGGAATGCCATTAGCAGCCTCAGTCACATTTGAAGGCTCAGGGCTGAAGCAAGCAAACAGAGAAGTTGAGTGTTAGCACCATGAAGAAAGGATATTGTTGAAAGTGAAGCCTGGTTGTATTAGAAGAACCCAGAATTTTGGAGAATCCAAAACCATGGGATGCCCATCAAAAACAGCAGCAGCAGTGGAGTGGAGCAAGGCAGAGCCTGGAAGACATGCTGTGTGTGCTAGAGTGGGCAGAGGAGCCCAGAAGATCTTGTGTGAACCCCAGATCACTGGACCTTATTATTTATTTATATTTATACATTTTATTTTTACTGTTTTTATTTATTTATTTTATTTATACTGTTGGAATTTGATTTTTCTTAGTTCAGATTGTGACTGTGGCCTGACTTTTTACTCATGAAGTAAGAAAGTTTGTGACAGTTTGTATTTTAGAAGACTTTGGATTTTAAAAGAAATTGGCTATCTTGAGGGGATTGAAAATTTAATGTGGTTTGAATTTATGGGCTGTTGGACTTTTAAGTTATTTATGTTTTTTGAATCTGAGATCTGAGTATGAGTAAGAAAGAAAAGCTCATGGCTTAATAGTGAGGTAGATTTTGTGTGTATGTCAAGTTGACAAGGGGCTACTTGTACTGTTTGGTTTTTTGTTAACATGACACAAGCTAGAATCATCAGAGAAGAAGGAACCTCACCTGAGAAGATACTTCCATGAGATTCAGCTGTAAGATATTTTCTCAATTAGTGACCAATAGGGGAAGACCCAGCCTATGGTGGGTGGCATCACCCTTGGGTTGGCTGTCCTGAGTTCTATAAGAAAGCATGCTGAACAAGCCAGGTAAAGCAAGCTGGTAAGCAACACCTCTCCATGACCTCATCAGTTCCTACATTAGATTCTGCCCTGTTTGAGTTCTGTCCTGAATTCCTTCAGTGATGAGTAGCAATATCGTCGTGTGAGCCAACTAGTCCCTATTTCCCCCAATTTGCATTTTGTTCATGGTGCTTTGCTGAAAGCAATAGAGACCCTAACCAAGACATACACTAAAACTCTTTTAAGGCAAATTACATTCTCCATTTTGGATTGTATTCTTGAGATTTTGATTTGTACATTTAATGATCCTATGCTTGGATGTTTTTGTAAATACTATTCTGGTTTATTTTATTTAATTGGTTGTCAACCAACTTAGTTGAATTCAAAATTCCAAAATTCATCTCCCTCATCACAGATACCAGCTGGAATTTCTTTTATATCTTTGTCTTTAGTGAGGTACTTTGAGTTCACTCTGTTCATATATAATTCAACAATTGCTGTTTATTTGCTTAGGGCTTATGAGCAAAATATTGAGTTCTGTCTCTTTGGCTCTCTCTTTTCTTTGTAGGTTTACCAATCCCCAGATGCTTTGATGTCCTCAGACAGTGTCCTCTGGCTCCTCAGCAGAAGTTTTCAGTGTGCTTTCAGAGCACTGGGTGTTCCTGTAAGCATGGATTTGAAAACACTGTTGTACGAGAAGCCATAAACCGGAATACATCCTGTATCGGTTGTTTTCTCAGTTATTGAATTAACTGCAGTATAGTTTGGCTTTGGTCATTTTCCAGTACATTTATGAAGTTGCTTCGGATTTTTATAACTGAGAAAGAAACACTTAGTGTTCAGAATTTATGATTATCATGATCGAGGAGCACTGATGTGCTTGCTATAAGCTGTGATACCATTAGCAGGACACTGTCACCTCAGTGTATGTTACTATAGGTTTCCTGTTGGTCAGTCTTCAAAAGCAAAGATTGTGTTCTAATTTACTATGTGTTTCACTGGGCAGATAATCAGCTTGCCTGATCCTCTAAAGATCCTACAGTCTAAAGGTCTCCTAGGAGATCTGGCACATTAAATATTCCAAGGGACAGATGCAATAGTGTCTACATTCTTAAGTTAACTCTAAAGCCACTGAGGCAAAAAACAAAATAGAAAGCTATTGAGAACTCTCAACAATTATTATAAGGTCTATAAATGGCTGCTTTCCTCAAACTAAATAAAATTAATTTCACATATCCTACAGGTATCTTGGTATTTTATATCATTAAAATATGTAGAAATAATTTCTGTAGAGTCACTAACTGAAAATATTAACTGTAGTGTAATATTAAATATTTAATATTTTTATAATTTAAATATTTAATATATTAAATGAAAATAATAAATGTAAATTTAAATTTGGAATAGTGTGTAACAAGCACCCAGAACTTAACACAACTGACACCACATTAGAGGCACCATTCTGACCTTAAAACCCAGCACACAATCCTTAATACCTACCAAAATGGAAAAAAGGTGGTGGGGGCAACCCTAATCCACCAAAGAACCAGTCTATAGTTTCAGAAAAGGCTCTAATATACTAACCTTGCTTTTTAGCTTCTGTAGTTCTGTTCTTACTAACTGAAGAATGACAGCCAGGGTCTGGTAATTTGTTCAGAAAAGACAAAGAGCTGTAAGTCTTGGGGTTCTAGGATTTAAGAAAGTTTGCCATACATCCACCCGCCAGAAATAAAGACTTCCTTTTCACTTTAAGGTTATCCGTGCAATAGTCTCTGGTGGAATTCCCTTGCAACAAATATAAGTGCTTATCTTTTTGTAGTTTTCTAGTATCAATTATTGATGGTTAATGAGTTAATTTTGTTTGTCAGACATTTAGCATTTAAAATTTTATTTACCAGGAGGATTAAATGCCTGGCTAGTTCTTTATATAAGCTATTGTTCCCTTTACAATTCTTAATTTTTAAAGATGTTTAGAGAAATTTCCTTCTTGGTGATGCTATGGCAGTTAAGTACAGACACATAAATTTGCAAGATAAAAAAAGTCATTTACATTTTTGTTCCTCTTTATTAACACTACTTATCTTGGGAGTATTTTCTTCACACAATTTACATGTCTTGAATGGTGAAAGACTTATTTTTGCCTGATTAAAAAATACTGAGCATTACTTTTGTACTTCAGAGTAGAGAGAAACCCAGTTTAATGGCAGTTTGACAGCTTTTCCAGCAATGATAAAATGAAATTGATCAAATGTGCATTAGAGTTTTTAGACTCTGGAACATTCTGTGGTGAAGAGGGAATTCTTTCTGAATAGAATACGATTTGTCAAAATTACTGCATGTACAGCAAGACTGCTCCCATGTAAGCTCCAGTGTACCTGAATCCTATGACACCTCTTCTTTTTCATTTCTGCTCTTCCATGGCACTTGTGTCGCCTCTGATCTGGGGCTCTTGTCTCAGGGGAATTGGCTACATTTACTTCTTGGTGTGCAGTTGAAAAAGGGACTATAGATGGAGTGTTCTAAGTCAGGAGTTCTGTGATTGTTCCTGCATAGAAGGGATTCAGCTCCTCAATAATTTCTTACAGATTTTACCTGCACATACAGTCATTATACAGAACGATCAAAAAATACAGAAATTGTCCAGCACATCTGATGGTACACATAGCTATATTACTAGGGAAGCATATATATTTGCAATGAACACACACACACACACACTTAACATAAGTATGCCATATATATTTTATCTTGAAGTTCAAGCTGAAAATTAGCTTTGGGGGCATGGAAATTTCTGTGAGATTTTTATTAGCAATGATTTACTGATGTAAACTAAGAAATGTATGGATTTTAATAAAATATACATATAGCTTATACTTTTAAATTTATACATTTATTTACTTAATATGATTATTCGTGGGGTCATGCATGTGCAGGTCCAATGACAACTGTAGTGATTGGTTCTCTGAACTGTGGAGGTTCTAAGACCTAATTCATGTTGTCAGGTTTGGCAGGAAGCACCTTCATGAACTCAGTCATCTCACAGCTTTTAGCTTTTATTTTTTAATAAACAGTCTCTGAAATGTGATGAGAGGTCTATATTTTGAAGAATTACTCTATAATGCTGCCATCTTAATATTTTAGATTCCCATTATGCTGACAAAAATCACCACGTTAACACAATTGTCTATAATATGACTGCAAAATGATGGTGCTGTATCAGTAGACCATAAAGAAATGACTCCATTAGTAAACTATTTCCTTCTAGATTGGATTACTATATCATCACTGTTTATACAAAGGATATAGAAAGATCTCTTAGATGAAAACACAGCAAAAAAACTTCCAGAAGTGTTATTTTATTTTACTGTTGCTAACCGGGTAATTATTTCTATCATAGGAGTAATGACAATCTACCTCAAGTTTCAGGGATTTACAGTATCAGCTGTTCATATACAGTTTTGAAGACAATGTGATTGCCTCTGTATCCTAGAGATATGTTGTTATTATTTTTTCCCCTCAACAATCTCTCTCTCATGTCTCTCAAGAGAAATTCACATGAGCATGAGAGAATAGTAATCTCAGATTCTACTGCATCATGGTCTTCAGAGAGAATATTGAAGGCAAGTGATTACAAAAATCACTCAGAGTGAGAAAGTTTCAGCAATCCAATTTCTCAGTGCATAAGAATACTTCTACTTTCTTATAGAAGAGTATCCATATTCATGTAAACTCTGGGAGTTACAGACCTAGCACTATAATGCCATACTACTGTGCAAACAGGATGATGTGTTTGTGTTCACTTTCAATCAGTTTTTACTAAAGGTACAATCTTTTCTGACTTATTGATAGTAGCAGTTAACCTCATCCAATTATGTGTGTGTATACATACAACATGTGTGTGTGTGTGTGTATATATATATATAGTATTATATGTATATGTGTATATGTATATATACACATATTATATACAATGTGTGTTTATGTATATGTGTATGTACATATATGTATACATTTGTGTGTAAGTACATGTGTATATATGTATGTATATGTATGCATACATACATATGCATACATGCATATGCATATATGTATGTATATATACATGTATATGCATATGTGCATGTGTATATATGTATACACACATCTATATATAAGCATGTATATATATATGTATCTATCTCTAATCTATCTATCTATCTATCTATCTATCTATCTATCATCTATCTATCTACAATTGTATGAGGGCAGTTTCTGGTATATACATACATATGTATGTATGGTTCGGCTTGAGTGGATCAGAGAATATTATCTGAACAACAATTTGCTATCCTATTTGGCTCCTTTAACAGAAGAATCCCCCTCACTTTTGTTTTTCAGCAGCAGTTTCAAGTGCTGTGCTAGTCAAAGAAGTGTGTTACATATCACATTGATTTCTGATACTTTAGGTAAGAACTCTCATAATTAGGAAGCATTATGCCTGTAAAGTAAATATTATGAGGTTTTACTGTAACGTATAATCATCAGAAGCAGAAGTTAGTAAAATGATTTTTTTTCTAAAATAGGTTTTTACCTCTCAAAGCTTAATGAAAACCACTTATATCATGGATGGTATGGAAACATGTTAAATATTAAATTTATGTTTCAAGGTTTCTTTTATTCTTAACTTTACAGATATTTTCCTTATCTATTATGGATTCCTATTTTGTTTCTGTGGGTTTTGTTTGTGTTCAAATGTATGCACCTCAGCATCTGTGTGTGTTTCTGGTAGATTTTCTTTGGTTCATTTTTCCTGTTTGTTCATTGTTTTGTTTTGTTCTAGTTTGTTTTTATTTTACCTTACTTTATTATTATCATCATTATAATTATTATTATTATTATTATTGTGTTTATTAGAATCACTATTAGTTTAGATGTCTGCATATTTGTATTTTAATGAGAGAAAAAAATGTCTGGATTTGAGCAGGTGTCAACAGAGAAGCTGGGAAGAGCTGGGGTTAGTATTTTCAATCAAAATAAAATGAAGGCATGTGTTGGGATCATGTGCTAGTCTGTTGTTCTATGCATCTTTAAATAGTCTTCTGAGAGGACTTACCACAATTAGAACAAAGCCAGATACAATTGATTCCACCTTGGTTTTCTTAGCATTGTGAGACAGGGTTCTATTTACTAGCACAGTCTGGCCTAAAACTCATAGCAATTCTTATGTGTCATTTCCCAGGCAATGGAATTTCCGGCATGTGTCATCAACTCCAACTGTAGTTTCCGTGTACTATCTAATTTACTTAGCATTGTACCTTTGAGTTATATTGGAAAAAAAAGTGTCAAACTGTAAGAAATCATAATCTTGGGAGAGAAGATACCTTTAAAAGGAAACCATCCAACATAGCTTTACATTTATGTAAGTGAAATAATTACTTATTTCAGCAGAAAAACAGGTAAAGAGAACTAGAGCTGAAGTTTCAACAGGAATATTATGGATTAATGTACAGAGGATACAAATTGTTCAGCTGAAAAGCAGAGTCATATAGAAGATCCATCCAGAACAGCAGAGATGCTCAGGAACCTGGCCTGGGTGTAGTGTATGTGCCATAAGGGAAGTGTGTTGAAAATAAACATATACAAAGAAAATTATAACCACCCTTAGATGGAATGCCAGCAATTCTGTTTCACCTACACTGAAGATAAACTTAGATTCAGGAGGAGGAGGGTTAGTTGTAACTTGGTAAGTCAGAAAGAAATTTTACTACAGTAGGTAAAACTTGGAGGATAGAATTGGCATGAAACTCCAAATGAAGAGTTAATACTGCTGGGCATAGGTGGAAGAAGAGAACCTTGACCTCATGAAGGCTGGATGCCCCAGGGGGTGGGAATTTTGAGGGTGGGGAGGTGGGAGTGGGGGGGAGTAGATAGAGGTTACATCCACAGAGAAGAAGGAGGAGGGGTGAGGGGATTGGGGGTTCCGGGGTGGGTGGGGGATGGGGTAAGGAGACAACATAGGAAATGTAAATAAAACATCCAATAAAAAAAAAAAGAGTTAATACTCTGGTTTAGTATTTGTGCAGGGATGATGAGAATACAAATAGTCTATATGCATGAGACAGGGTTTGAGGATGAAGACAACAGAATTTTGCGGTTGAATCTAACAGGGAAGTAAAGGAGAGACAAAATAATGCCTGTTTTCGATTCAATATACATAGAAGTAGAGGGAGATTTCTTTTCTTTTGATTTCTAATAAAATGGCACTTTATTAAATGCATATTTAAGGAGAATAATATTTTAAAGTTTAAAGGGGGTTTTGAAAGCAGTAAAATATATTTATAATACATTAATGAATGTTGTAACTCCAACATGATCTGTCACATATAACTATGCATACATAGAAACACACTAACATGCAAGGTCCTTCTCTAGTTTGGTTATTTATTTATTTATTTATTTGCCTCTAGGAACCAGAAGGCGATAAATCCCTACTTATTCATTCATAGGTATTATGAATAGTGCCAGTTCTTTGAGATACATCACAAGACTAAACAAACAAGACAATCAAAGAGGGAAACTTGGATACTACACTAACAGTGACTTTGAACCAAGATTTCTTGAGGAAAGTTATTTATGACAGTGTTATGTACAGATAATACCACCTTCCTTTAGGTAACACTTTTAAAAGAAACAAATCAGAGAGTAGATTGTCTCAGTCCTAACTTGGAGCTTGAATTACAGATCTTGCTTAGTTTTAGTTAGATTGAATGTTAGTTGTTTTCTTGCTGGGGCCAAATTCCAGACAAAGCAATTTAAGTAAGTATTTATGTTAGCTTACGGTTCAGGGGACACAGTCTATCACCTTGGAGAATCACAGTATCAGGAGAGGGAGGAGTTTGATTAAGAGTCATCAACAGGAAGCTGAGGGAGATGAATGTGGGTGATCAGCATCTACCCACTCCTTCAGTATATGACCTTAGACCTTGGAAAGATACAGCTGACATTTAAGATAGGCTTTCCTATCTCAATTGAACTAATCTAAGAATTCTCTAAAAGCCATATTGAAAGGCTTGTCTTCTTACTGATTCTAGACCTGTTGACTGGAAATATTAGCCATCATAAGTTGCTTCATTTCTCTTACCATTTCAAATATTTTTCTGTTTATTTCTATTTTCATAAAAGTTCATCAACAGTTTCTTCTGAAGTGTATACACTTTTAAATTTTAGGCATCTTTTATGGAAAGAGGCATTTTCAGTGTCATGTGTGTAAAATCTTTTCTAGTCGAAATCCATGTTGACTCTTGTGTTTTCTTCTAAAACAATTTTTACATTTTAAATAAGTGTGAAATACATTTCAAATAAGTGTAGTTTGTTTATGGTTATGTTTAAAATTGTGTGAGATATTATTACTATATATTGCATATTTATGTATATGTATAATAGTTACAACACTATTTTGTTGAAAAGTATCTTCATTAAATTATTACACAGATTTTAGAAACTCAGACACCTAATTATACATAGACCTCTTGTTGATCTCAACATCCTATTTTAACTATTTCTTAGACTTTGGACTGATAAAGTAATTACTTTGAAACGAAGAGCTTCATAAGAGGTATTGGAATGAGGATGTTCTAACATTTTCTAACATGTTGTAACATTTTCTTTGTTTCATGGTTGTTTCTGCAGTCTAATAGGACCATTGAATTCCCAGATACATTTGGAATAAGCAGCATAGTTCTACAAAAAGATTCCTCAATATTTATTGGATACCTTGCTATAAGGAGTCAATACAAATTAAATACTTTTTACAAGCACATTTTTATACACCTGAGTCAAATACTGCATGGTATAGCTTCCTGGAAGTCACTGATACACTGAGGTACATCCACACACAGTTCAGTTGGGATTAGCCCAGTTCTTCAAAAGCTACATTTTTCTCTCTCTTAAACTTTATGTAAATGGAGAATGACTACCTCAGAATCATGACAAATTGGAATTTTCTATCAATACTTTGTTATTATAACTGCTAATCATTGCTTTAAAGCAATTAAAAGGCATTCAATGAACAAGACCGACATTTTGTCACTCATTTGCACTTGTTATCCATATTTATAAGATTAAAAATGGGATATCCATGGGTTTTTTTGACAGACTTGAAGCTCTACAAATGTGTGTTGGCACCCTGAGAGGGGATATAATTTTGATCAAAGGTTTTATACTCTTGGGCTTCTGAGTCAATAGCAAGATAATTAGAACATTAATTATTTACTTCCTTCGCTTATGCAGAGAACCAGTTAGTGTATGAAATGGACAATAGTTGAATTTATTGAAACTCAGCCTGCAAAGGCAATATACTTTCTCTTATCCCCACAAAACTCCCACACAGGGAACCCTTTCGTAGATTATTTTTCAAGCCTAAGGCTAGATATACAGCTTACTGAATATTATACTAGTATTAGGTGACAGTGTCATGGTTCAAATCTGGGGGAGCATACAGTTCCATGTTTTAACACAGCATAAGTTTGTTCTTATGATTACAAACTCCTTTCACAGGGCTTGGAAGGCATGCTCAACCTTTCTTTATATTGTCATACAATATTGCCATCTATGAAGTTTACACTCAAGACTATGCAAACTAGTCTCCAAGAACATTCTATACATTTGTCTTTATACCCACATATAAGTATAGTCTTCATAGTCCAACATGGAGACTTCTCTTTGCAACAGACAGACCACTACAGAAGTACACAACAAATCAAAATTTGGGATTGTGGGATCGAATTCCAATAAATCCATCTGTAAAACACTTCCACACCTAAGGCTCAGGGAAATTGTGAAAGAGGGGACAGAAAGATTGTAAGAGCAAGGGGATCAGAGAGTTTGCTGTGATAGTGTGTCCTTTGAATGTGTGGAGCTATTCTCATAAAGTCCCGCCAACATGACTCGAAAACATGAACAGCAATAGTCTTAACCAAGTGGCTGGGAGAATGCCTATGAGGCCTTTATCTTAAACAAATAACTGCAGGCAGCCAAGGAATGGTGAGAGTGGGAGAAATCTTCTTTCCTAGGGAAGAGCACAAGAATTGGTTTTCTGTTTCCTGGTGGTCAGATACACACACACACACACACACACAGATATATATACATATACATATGTATATATATCTGTGTCTCTCTGTGTTTGTTGTGTTGTGTGTGTATGTTCCATTATTCAGACTGAGCAGGTTATATTTAGGTAGAATATCTACATGTATATGTATGAAATGTAGCAACAATGAAGGAAAGAGAGGCCATGAATTTGCATGAAAATAGCATGACCTATTATACTGACAAATAGTTTTGTAATTTTAGACAATACTGAACAATTCACCATAGTTAAATAATAAAAAATGATAATTTTTCACTCATTCTGATTTTGTCTAGCTATACTTAGATATTCCAATTTTCTTCTATTAGTGAGTATCCCACGAAAATTTAAAAAAGAATTTGGATTGTTATTAAATCCTTTTCATGTTTGCAGTACAATATAGGGGCCAGTAATCTCAGCAGAGCAGTCATTAAAGTATTTTTATTTCAGCTTAATTGCTAATACAAGGTAGAGGGATGTAGAGAGATGAGTTGACTTATGAATCTATCAGGTTGGAAAAGTGGAAAATTGAAAACCAAATGATATGCAAATTTGACAATGTACAAATAATAGAACAGATTAACATAAAAGAATAGCATTGACTTTTTCTCATGCAAAAGTTTTAGAAACTTACATCAGAATTGGTCTCGGCAAGAACAAAATCATTCCATTAATAGTAGTAAGGTTTAATCCAAGATCAAAAGATTATACTAATTCACTTCTAAAGGTATCTGTCACTGTGTAGACAGAAAGGGTATGTTTCATTAATGGAATGGTCATTGGCATCCATACAGCATGGAATTAAAAAGAACAGACTTAAAATATGAAAAGAGAAGAATTTCATTCACATAACTTGTTCTGAGCATAGAGATCAACAAGTCTAAAAGAAAGTCATCTGAAACTTCAAATAAGTGCCCCAATTTAATTTCAAACACATTCTGTTTTTTGTGTGTACAATTTACCCTTTTAAAATTTGTATTCCATAGAAATAGAAAAGAATTTCTACCTTTCCTCCTGGAACATTTGATAAGAAAAGATAAACCCTGAAAATGCTATCTTAGGGAAGTTTGTGAACAGCTATTTTTAAATTATATAGCTTTATTGACCAAACGTGCTTGAGCTTTCTTCAAATTCTACACTTCACTAAACCTGTTCTGGGTTTTCTCAGTATAAGAATAACATGATAAAATATTGAAATATGGTTTACTCAAGCTGTAGTAATTGGAGGAAGAAATGTTTCTTCTATATGCATAAATGTAGTATGTTTCCTGTTTAGTCTTTATTAATTAAATAAACCATAATTGGATAAATTAATCCAATGATCATATTGTAATAATTTTATGTTATCATTTTTCAGGAGAAAATATTATTCTTCTACCTAGCTAAAAGATCTATTATCACTATAGGCAAAAAACTCCTCACTGCTTATAGAAAAGGCTCAATGGGAATTTTCATAGAATTCAATTCTCACACTATCTAAACTTAAGTCTTTTGGTATGAATTACGTTCAAGAGCTATATATTTCATCTACTGTCCTGTCCATTCTTTCCCTAGGTTCATAGTTAAACTATGCCCTCCCCAGCATAAATTTATTAAAATCTATATTCTCTGTAAAACCAACTCAAATTCAGTGACCTATGTGCTGTTGCAAAGTGACACTTTCCTCTTGCCTTTGTCCACTAGTTCATTGCAGCTACTGTACCTATAGCATGCTCTTCCTGAGTGTGTACTATTGTGTGTATCTCGTTCCATAAGTACGACAGGCCCTGAGGTCTGAGGATCCCACTGATGTGGATCTCTCCCAGGATTTAGCACAATTTTGTTGCAGAAGGAGAGAGTAAATGAACTTACAGCTACATGCCCTGTATTTAAATACTGAAAGTTTAATATTTAGAAAACTTCTTCGTGTGACATTAAATTGATATAATTATCAAAGAGTTAGTGACTTTTTTGGGGAATTGTATATATGAGTACTATTTAGAATGACTTATTTAATTTGTTTTTGTTTGGAAGTACTAAGAAGCCCATAGGTCCCTAAACAACCAAGACTGATGCTAGGAATGAAGGTTGCTCACTAAAACTGAGAGTGGAATCCCATTGCTGAGGACAGCATCCACATAGTTCATTGAATAGAGAAGTCAAGCTGGTAACGGCATGGAGCCTTTACCCCTATATTTTAATCTCTTTGGTTTGGGAAGATATTCTGAATGGTACAAAGAGAGACAACTGGACACTAACCCAGCAAAAGAAACCATCGGCCTACAATCTGTCCTTCCTGTAAGACGTTCTGAGACATGAATTTGTAGGAGTCATCAACCAATGACTAGGTTAACTTGAGAACCATGCTAAGAGAAGAAGCCTACACCCTTTATTGCCTGGATAGCTAGGAACTAGAGACTAGATATTCCAGAGACCTAGGGTAGAACTAAACATGACTAACACACACCTACATACACACACACACACACACACACACACACACACACACTCAATGAAATGATTCCTAATGATGTTCTGTTATAGTCATAGATCAATTCCTTATCTAGTCTTCATCAGAGAGGCTTTCTCCTGCAGCAGATGGGAGCTATTCAGAGTCCCACAGCCAGAAATTGGAAGTATCCATTGGATCCCTCCTTGTGGAGATTGGAAACCCCTGTGGGAAAAGGTAAGGAATCTGAGGGGATTGTAGACCCAAGGAGAACAGTGCCCATTGAATTAACTAGGCAGGGCTCACATGAGCTCACAGAGAACCGATGCAGCAAGTGCTGGACCTGCATGGGTCTGCACTAGGTCCTCTGCATATATGTTATAGCAGTTAGCTTGGTGTTTCTGTGGGACTCCTGACAGTGTCAGTGAGTGTGTCTCTGACCCTTTTATCTGTTTTTAGGACTCTCTGCATCCTACCGGTTGGTTTGCTAAACCTTGATATGAGGGCTTTTACCTTGTTATGGTATCTTCTTTTGTAGTGTTTAGTTGCTGTCTCCTGAAGCATCACCCAGGAATTCATCTCCAGGGAATATTTCAATTCTTCCATTGTTAGCCTACTTTCCTTTAATCTCAGTAGCACTGAAAATGTACTTACTCTCCTGAAACGCAAGATAAGGAAAGAAAAATGTTTAAAGGTTTTACCTGATGTTAAGACCCTTTTCCTCCTACTGGGTGGCATGTAGCTATGGAGTGTTTTGTAGTATTTATAGTGTTTTGTGGCTATGTAGTATCTTTATAGTATTTGGTTGCTGTCTCTTAGTGGCCTGTTTTCCTGAAGGGAAGAAGAGGAGAAGTAGATCTGGGAGATAGGATACCTGGAAGGGAGCTGGGCAAAGTGGGGGGAGGGAAAACTGTGGGTGGGATGTTTTATATGAAAGAAGAATCTGTTTTCATTTAAAATATGCCAAAATAATCATGTAAAGGACATTTAGATATCTAAATGATCAAATTAAACATATTAAGATAAATATTATATGTGGCAGACTGTGAAATGAAATATTTGGATTATCTATAAATTATATACAGCATCATCTAGTAAACAGTTTGGACATGTTTGTGAAAAGAATTTGCCTTTGCTCCTATAAAATAACGATTTAACAACCTAGAATTACCAAAGGGACAGGAACATCTTCTTTAATCACTCCATATCTGCTAATTTAATCTAAAATGATTCAGTGATGAACATACATATTAAATCATTGAAGTTTGTATGATGATCTTTTCTGAGAGATCAAAAATGTAATTAAACTCTAATTAGAATATTCAGCCATGTGGCTAGATAACCCTTCTGGACAGATGTTACGAGACTGACTCTAACAATGTATTCAATGGATCAATCATCTTGTCTATATGATGTAATGTCAATAAAAATGTTCTACATTCAGTTTTATAAATCAGAGCATGCTGAATTATGAAGATGCAGGGCTTTATCATTTGTGTTTACTGCTCTTAGCTCATAACTTTTATCACTTATGACTTCTCTCTGTTGTATAGCTATAGATATTTGTTCAGTTCACTAAATAGTAAGCTTTTTCAAGTAAATAAAAGTGTTATATTAATTCATATATTGACTGCCCAGTTCAAAGTAGGTGTCAAAGAATTCTTACATAGTGAATTAATGAGAATTGGGCATGTAGCAATTTTAACTAAATTCACTCAATTGATATATTCAGGTGCTTTTATCAGCACGTTATGTTGTGAATTTTTGGATTTTATTACTATGTGATCCTTCTTCAATAATTATAAATATTTTATACAGTAAGTTTAGAATACTCCTACAGTACTACCAGGTATTACATTTTAATTAAGAAAACAGTGATTTGGGAGACAAAACAACTACAAATATGTTGAACTCTGTTATTTCCTCTGTAATGTCAAGAATTTTTCATTTTTTAGTCTCACACAAATTTCTCTTTATTTCTTCATTACAAAATAGAGATTTAGTCTATATTTTGTTTTGCTATATCATTCAACTAATTAAATGAGTATTAGATATTAATATTTCATCTCACTTTTTCCAAATTTCCAAATGGTTAAACAGAACCTATCTTATTAAACACGTATTTTGAGTGCCTATGTATGTATGTTTAAGCATTTAGCACATATAAATTTATAGATGGTATCTAGTAAAGTGTTTATTAGTTTATATTAACAGTGATTAAATATACCACCATTACTGATGACTTTGTGCAAGTTATGAATTATGTTGGGTCTTTTTTTGAGCAAAATGTATTTATAACCAAGGTCTTATTTAGAAAATGCTTAAGGTTGATTCAGCAGTAAGTCACAGTTGTACCATTATAATTGGAGATCTATGAAACACAGGTAAGCTTTCTGTTTTTATGGAGTGTAATGCCAGCTTGCTTATTAATTTCCCCATTTTTACATCTACTTATTCACTGAACCCCCTGTGCTTCAGGTGTTTTGCTAGGTACTAGGGTTACAAAATGAATTAGGTTGGCCTTTACCTCAGGAAATAATCAAATAGTGGTTCAAGCTGCTGACTCTTTGAGAGCTTAGCTGGATCAATAACAACCTGTACATAAAAGTAGACTTTCTTCAGAGTTTGTAATACCTTGAGAGGATCTTTATAAAGGAAGACTGAGATAAAGCTAACAAGGCTGAGCTCCATCCCAAACCTCAGTGTCAAACTATCTATAAATGTTCTGACATCTTTGTTTATCACAATTAATTATGGTGACTCTATCCTGAGCAGCTTAAGATGAAGCAAAGTTTAATTTCTATGCATGTGTGATTCATGAGTCTTGGTTTTTCACAGGAGTTTAGTATAACCTAGTGAAGGCAATTGAATTTCTAGCTGACTTGGGCTGGAATGTGTGAACAGGGCACAGAGCTTTCCATAGGAATGATCTAACGCAAGTGCAGAGAATCTGGGTATCCTAGCCGCCACTTGAGGGACAATGTGACACAATAAACCATCTCTTCTCGCTGCTCAGAGCTTGCTTTTGTAATGCTTCAAAAGAAAATGATTTCAATCACAAAGATGAATGTTGGGTTTTACTAGTAACAGATTTTTGTTTATCCTGTCTTGTGAAGATTTGTGGATCCAGCACCGAAGCCATATTAAACTCTTTGATAACATTTCTTTCATTAATCTATTATTTCATATGTGTTCACTAATTGAAAAATTTTAAGTATACCAATTGTGTTAATGCTTTGATGTTGAAAACTATATTATTGTTCAAGAAAAAATTCTTTTTATAATTAAATGAGTTTGATAATTCTATATTAATTATAACACTGTAAAACAAAATCCATACAGCTTGAGAGCTTGAAAACTATTTTTAACTAATGTCTAGGGGTTTGGCTGGCTCATATTTAGTTGTCCATGAAGATTCATGGATGAAAATAAAAATGTCTTATAAAATTTTACAAAAAGCAAATTTAAGGAAGAGCTAAGGAAATCATAGTTTTGCAAAACTTCATTAAAACATTCAGTTTGTTAAATGAACTTATACCTATCTGTTACACTTAAAAATATATTAGTAATAATGTATCAATGACATTTAGCAGATTGTAAATATGTTTTCATAAAGTGATGGTATACGAATATAAGTTGTCTTATTGAATTAGTAAGTTCTATACAAATGTAAATGGCTTTGTTTTGAATTAAAAGATTAATGGAAAACAACCAACTTTATCTGATAAAGAAAGTATCTTTTACTTGTTGCAAGAGCCTGCCAGCATAACTTCCCAGGACCTTAATGTTCACCTACTTAAAGTGAGTGTCAATTGTCTCATAAGAATAAATACCTATCTTTGTCTAGTTGTCTTTGAACATTTAGATTCAACTCACAGCATGTTTTATTTTTTAATATGCCACACTTAAATATAAAGACTTGTACTTTCTTACATAATCTCTTCACTGACTTCTTTGTAGAAAAATCTGTTATTTCACAAAATTAGACCTTTTTAGAAATTTTACAGAAAGTATCATAAAATAGTTATTTAAATTGAAGACATGCATAGTATATTGTGTTAATTTTACTTTCCCTATTAAACTAAATAAGAAATAAAACAGTTCATTCAGCAATTGAAGTGAGTTTAGGTCAGGTACCAATGTTGGCCTCCTACTTTCCTACTCAGTTTAGCTGCAGAGAGGTGGCATCTAAGAAGCTCTGGCAGGCCAAGCTGACCTTCTTCAGTAGATATGATCATTCAGTCACTTCCAGCGAAGTGGGCATTTGAAAGGTGTTTGTTTTCATTGGAATAAGTTATTTGAATCAAGTACAGACAAATATTTATTAATCATCTTTCTGAAATTGAGATGCATGACAAGGAGAATGGTTTTAATAGAGACTCTATGATGGAATATGCCTGAAAATGTCAATTATGATTATCTATGTCTATAACAAACACAGAAGTTTACTGTACTTGATATCTAAATGCTTAAATGTTAAAACATCAATTTGTGTCTATTGCCTAGTACATAATCCCCATTAAGCCCATACTCTCATGATGCCTGGAGCAATCTGGAACACACCGAGGCTCTTTTTATACCGTGGGATAGTTTAAATGAATTATATCAGTAAGGGCAAAGATTTTATTCCCTACCTTATAGTTACTTTCTATTGACATGGAGTAACACAACACAAGGTCACAAGCTCTGCAAGTTTGCCCTGTAAGAGGAACTGTGGGAAAAACTAGTCACATTTTTCAAGGGACCAAATACATTCTTCATTTTCATGACAAGGTTTCCTAGAAATAAATCAGCGTTGTGAGACAAGGCAGCAAAGCCAAGTGCAACTAAAGATGAATGCATTGCCACAATGGTGCAGAGGCATCGACCTTGCATCTGGACAAGATGGACTCATTCCTGCCCTTCAGAGTTCCCCTTATTACAATGACAAAACCCCTGGGGGTGTCTGTTTATGCCTTCCTGTTGCTGCTTCTGCATTGCTATGTACATTCAGATGCTTATCTAAGTGAGGCCAGATTATAACGTGCAACTGTAAGTTTGAACATTGGAGTGAAATGATGATGAAGAAGAGTCATAATTTATGCCTCAGTGAACTTGCTTTGTTTTATTCCTTGTCAATAAAAAGTAACTCTAAAAAAGTGAATCTAAGAAAAGACGGATTGTTACTAAATACCAAGCCCAGCTTGAAACTTGTAGAGCCCAGATAGCCAACAGGGGAAGAGTAAGGCAATTACCCAGCTCTTTGCAATACTGAATACCCAAGCAGAGGATTTTAGTGAAATTCTTTGTCTTGTATCTTCTAGTATGGTAGAAAGACTAAAAAGAAAAGAAATATTGGTAAAAACATACCTAAACATAGTACTATGTTTTAGTTAGAGCCATTGTTATTAACTATTTCATAATTTAATTTCCACAAAATCCATACCCTTTATTACCAATGTAAGAGAAAAATGAATAAGATTGCTCTTTTTAGCTTCCTGTTTCCAAACTGAGTTGACTTATGGCAAATTTCATTATATTTTGCTCTTGGTTATTTGGAAAAGATAAACACATCAATTCTATGAATTACTAACTTTGAGAAATTCTGCAGAGTTTTGAACCTAATACTGGGTTATAAATGGTGCAGAACATTACTCCTATTTTATAAAAGTTATTCCAAGGTCAATCTGCTATTGTATAAATACCAGTTTTCCAAACTTCCCAAAGGTATGCTAATAACTGTGGTGAAATTTATGAACTGGTAGACTGTAAAATATCTGCATATTTCAGTTTAAATTGGGCTTAGTTTGAGACAAAGATGTTTCTTGTGGACAATGCGTAGGTGGGGAGTCTCAGCACCTGCACTGAGCTATGTTAATGATTTTATAGCTACCTTAATCTTTAGATTGAGCTCTGAATTTAGTCATTTGAAAATAAATGCTCTCCAGGGAGGTCATCATCAGAAACTAACTGAGCAACTGTTTAAAACTGAAGGCTGTTTTCTGAATTAATGAAGCAACTTGCATTATGGTCAATCTGAAATTTGAAGGATATTGCCTATCCATTAATGTGTCTTAATGTGTAATAACCTGAGAAATGGGAATGTCCTAACACATGAATTTACCTCAAGTCACCAGGACAACAAGAAAAGTCACAGAGACATTAGAGTGTTAGATCAGTTTTCCTACAGAATTAAATAAATGACTTTTTTTAAAAAAATTATTTCATATTGTCTAGTTGCTTCTATCTTGCTAGAATGAATTCTATCTGATTACTTTCAATATCAATACATTAACTCTGAGTAGTCTAAGTGATCTTAAAAGTAAATACATAGAAAGTCCATTGATGGGAATTTGTGTTTCTGATTATATATAAATTATATTTTGGGCTATTCCCACTGATCCAAAACTACTTTCTTGTATTGAATATCTTTTCTTATTCTAGATGAAATTCTTATGTTTTTTTTCCAAATTATGATTACTATTTCAGTTTGTTATGATTGGAATCATAAAAATGTCTATAAGTTTCCTTTGCAATTGTATCCTGCAATTTTATTTTTCTAATACTAACGTATGTACATGTTTTAAAAGTTTCTTATGCTTTTTTTTCATTTTAAATGATAGATTAAATATATGTAAGTCAAGAAAAGTGAAAATAAGAAAAGATACATATCATGGCCATATGCTAAAGAGGGAACCTAGACCCTTACAAAGAGGAGAAAGTATTTATATATCAAAATTTATGATATTGGTTAATCCCAAGAGGTAAGCAACTCAGATAATAGCAACAAAAAACACTGTAACTGAAATGGGAAGACAGATTTTTTTAAAACAGTGCATAAAAATACCTAATAATTTTATAGAATAATACTAAACACTACTAATCATCAGTGAATGAATATTAAATCTACAACAATATATAACCTCACACCTGTCAGGATGAGTAAAAGTTGTGGTAGTGATATATAGAAACACAATTAAATGAGGTTTAAAAAAAGTAGTGTAATCATTATGAAATTTAATATGCAAGGACCTCAACATTAAACAGTATGGCCATATGCTTCAGAAAGTGATATATGCTTTGGAATATATTAAAAACAAAAGTAATTTTCTCAAAAAAGTTATCTGAGCTAGTTTTATGACACAACCAGTATATGAGAGGAAGGGACTTCAATTGAGAAATTCTCTTTATAAGACTGGGCTGAAGGCAAACCTACGGGGAATTTTCTTGATGAGTTATTATTGTGTGAGGACCAAGCCCTAGGTTAAGAAAACACACTAAGCAAGCCAATAAGCAACATTCTTCCATGACCTCTCCATCATCTTCTGCCCTTTTTCAGTTCTTGATTTGACCTCCATCAATGGACTATATGGAATATGTAAAGCCAAATAACCTCCCCATACACACAAACACACACACACACACACACACACACACACACACACACATACACACATACACACACACACACATGCATACACACACACACACACACACTGCCAACTTGTTTTTGATAATGGATTTTCACTATAACAGTAACTCTAAGACAGAGATATTCACATTGTTCACTGAAGCATCATTTATTTAGGACACAATTTGATTCTTCTATCAATGATGAGCAGATACAGACATCTATATAGAGAGGAAAACATCATCTAGCTTTAAAGCTTTAAAAAGAATAGGTAGCTCATTTGCAAAAAATATGGCAAGCAAAATAAACCAGTCTTGTTCTTGACCATATACAGAATCTAAAACCTCAAACTAAGAACCAGAGACTAGAATGGTAGTTACCAAAGCAGAAGTTCAGTGGTATGTGGAATTGGCAATGGGGGTGACATTTCAGGTAAACACAGCAACTTGGGCCCAGAAGTCTGTTCCTTAACATGTTTATTCTGGCAGTAATGATGCATCATCTGCTTAAATATTGCTAAAATAGTAAATATTACTGTTGGTCTAAGCTGTGTTTTACCATTACCATATTTATTCTACTTAACATCTATTTATTCATTCCTTCTTAGTAAATTAGATGCTAGGAATTTATTGAACTCTCAGATTTCATCATTATTTTGAAAAGTTACATTCATGGGAATAAAAATGGTCAGTGAATATTATAACCAATCTTTATATAAACTATAGCGTGACTTAGGGAAATTCTTGAGTTTCTGAGCTAAGTAACTTCTGTAATGCAGTGGTCATAGATAGGTAATGTCTTCCTTTTTTTAAAAAAAGCTTTATTCATTTGAGATCTGAATCATCTATGCAGAGTTTCCAGGAATTTAAAATTTCTTCCTTCATGTAATGCATGGAATATGTCATAAATATTTTACCCATCTATTTTAATTCTAATTTCTTGTTACATACTGATCAGCTGTGCATATGTAAGAGTTGTCTGTTTCATTAAATACACCAACAGAGTATAGCATTAAAATAAAATTTACAAGAAACTTGATTTCCCTCGTTTCCACTTTTATCATAGGCAGTGTTTGGGAAAGAAGGAAGGAAAGAGAAGGTTCATTGCTTTAGGCTTAGTGCGGTGATTGGAATATAGGGCCAGGTAAAAATCTCCAAATTCTAAGAAAGACAGAGCTTCCTGCCTGAAATTACTTCTTTGTTCTAGCCTAAAGGAGGAGAGGGGGTGGGATAGGGGGTTTCTAGGGAGGAAAAATTGGGAAATGGGATGGCATCTGCAATGTAGATAAATAAAATATCCAATAAAAAAAGAATGGCAGAGCTTGTGGGGTACTTTGCCTGATGAGATATTCAAGTAAGGCCCCACAGGTTGAGATGTGAAAGCAAACCGCTGGTGTTTGGGTATGGTGTTCGGCACTTAGCTGCAAATTGCTTTGTGTCACTTGAGTTGGAAGTAAATCGAAACCAAGCATGAAGGATTAAAGAAAAATGCTTTGGTTGTATATTTGACTTCTGAAAGTTGGAAGTTTTTCCTTCTCCTATGGCCCATAATAGCACTTGCCTCTCTTCACAAGATGCAGAATTAAAGAGTTCCTGTGATAATTCATTTGAAAAAGCCAGAGAACTGAATACGTTCACTATCAAGTCATCTCATTAGGTTTTACAGGACAGCAGAATGGAGTTCAATTCTAGTACTTGTTCATCTAGAGAATCAAACTGCAAGGACTTTCAAGAACATTTAGTCCTAGACTGTCATTTGATAGAAAAGAAAGATGAGATCTGCAGAAAGGAATTAACAGTCCTTGTATTCATTCCTTTATCCTTTGCCTTTAATCTTGGGCTCTAACTATTCAGACAGTGTCATAGTTCATGGACAAAAATCCATTAAGAATTATTATCCTGCCTGTCCTGGAACACACTGCTTAAGTGACCAAAGGCTGATGCTGTAGCCAAGCAGGTGTCTACTCAACTATCACATCAAATAGTCATTGTAGTGGTGAATTTCAGCTTGAAAACTGTCTTCATACTCTTGGTAATTCAGACCAAATGGCTATGATTTAATGGGGTCTTTTCCATCAGCTTCTCAGCTTCCGCTAGAACTTTCCATTTTTGAGATACCATATTTCTGGGAAAGAATGTCACTCTCCAATATAATTGGAAGCTTGAACCTTCCCTAATGAGCATTGCATGATACATTTCAAACTTTTCTACGGTATCAGTCATTAGGAGTAGCCATTTAGAAGAATCACTTTGTTAATACTTTTTAGCTCGTTACTACAACTCCATGAGGTCCACTTATTTCCTCCAATGTACTAATGAGAAGACTGGGGCTTAAAGGTGGGATGAAACCTTCCATGCTTAGGAAAGACTGGTAGAACTCAGCTGTCATTAGAAAATCTTGTCTTTGTTCTAGGATCACCTTGATCTTATTCTGTATGATTAGAATGAGACTATTTTTCATACTTGGCCCAGGTTTCCTACTACTGAACAAACTGAATGACCCTACCTGGGTCATCAGAATCTTATGAAGAAGATTGGTGTGAATTATAGCAGACCATCTCTCCCTTTCAGACTCACTTGGCTATAAGAAATATACAAGTTGGGGTATACCAGTTTATCCTCTCTATTCAATGATGCATGGAGAAAACAGATTCAAGAAAAGGACATGAAAAACAAACTACTTTTGTTTAATGAAGAGGCCAGAAAGATGTCACTGGCTAAGAGCATTCGATCACATGGATGAGTTCACCACCTCCCCATCCTCAAGCCTCTGAATAAAATCATTCATCCAAACACAAAAGAGAAGCAAGGAAAAGATAAGAAATAGAGGAAAGAGGAAGAAATGACAGGTAATCTAGATAACAGCATTCGAAATCTGAGTGAAATTTTTATTTCTACCCAAGGATATGATAAGCCACAAAGCTACAAAACTTAGTTTCTCACAGTGCCTCCTAGTATTTCATTCAAAGTTTAATGTTAGAGTCCTGTGGGGACAAAAGCTAACATCTTATAAAGGCTGACTGTACTTTGTAGGACACAGCTGATTGTAAAATTGCATCTGGTTTTTCTCTCTCATTTTCTCATATTTCTGTGCCCCAAACATGCCAAACTCAGTCCTGCATCAGATGTTTCAGTTCTCTTTTGCATGAAACACCACTTTGTAGGCATCTTCTGGGCTCATTCCCACATCCACACGATGCCTTCATTTTCTGTACTTGCCTTTCTCTATTTCATTTTCACTTTCTTGCCCTGTTCCCAGCTTATTTTTTTCTTCAACATTTTTCATCAGGCTATTATGTTTCTCAGTTCTTTTCTTACCGCCATATAGAGGAATACAATTTCAAGAGACTGGAGATTTTATTTTGTGCTAAATTCCCATCGCCTATCAGATGACTTAGTACAGAGTGAATACTAAACAAGAATTTGCAAAAACAAATGTACACTTTGCTCCAGTATAGTATGGGAAATTTAAAATGTCTTCAAGAGTATACCTTTTATTATCACAAAAATGTTATTGACTAAATACTCTGTATTAATTTTTGATCCATGATTCAAATAAGTCTGTTTTTCCTTTTTGTGTTATTCTAGAACATTGCTAAATATTTTGAAGGATGTGCTCTTCTTGTAAGGACCAGGACAAACTGGGAATATTCAAAAAAAAAGTCTCATGATGATGAATGGAAAATTATACAAGTACAAATTATAATTAAATATAAATATAAAAATTCAACAATATTTATTATTGAAAGAGGGTTATATTACATAGAGCCTCTAAATAATCTGTGATAGTCTCATGTGTTATTATACAAGTTACCAAGTGAAAACAGTTTTAAAGCTGCATCAAACTCTTCCTCTAAGTAGTTAAGATACCCATAGCCCAGGCTGAGGCATAGAAAACTCAGAGCCCATAAATCTTGGATATAACCCCCAGCCTCTACTACAGAAGTTCTCAATGCTCCTTCCACAGGGCTTTGAGACATAGGTGGACCCCAAAATTTTATTTAGTCTTACATCAATGCCTTTTATATTTCAAATGTTGAATATATTTCAAAAAGCAGTCTGAGAAAAGATTTATTAATAAAATTTAATTCAACTGTAATAACAGAAAATTTCATAGATTGTGTTCATATATACATAAGATGACTAAAACACATCTTGAAACTATGAAGACCCTTATTGTTTGAACAATGACATGTAAATTAAATATAATCCTATTTTCTTGTTTATGAGGCACTAAATAATTGGTAATATTTTCTATGTGAATGAATTATGAGTGTGTATAATTTAATGCCCATATTTTTTTATTAATACTGGCAAGTTTGGTTTAGCTTATGGGACTGAACATAAATGTAAATTCTCAACTTGCATTTCAGGTCAAGACTTTTTTGAATGGGAGGAAAGGCTGACCAGTATCGCTGATCAATACTGTACTGGCAAATCAGTTTCCACACTTTGGTCCTTATCTGGACTCTGCAATACCAGAACAAACCTGTTCAGGCAACTCCATTCAGGCTTTCTTATCTACATATGACTCTCTTAAAATAGTTTAAAGATTTTATTTTTAAAATTATATCTATTTATTTTATGTGCATGAGTCTTTTGTCTTCATGTATGTAAGTACCTCATGTGTGTACCTGATGTTCATGGAGCACAGGGGAGTACATCAGATACCTTAGAACTAAAATTGCAGATGGTTGTGAGCCACCATTTGGGTGTTGAGGACCAAACCAAGTCCTCTGCAAGAACAGCAGATACTCATACCCAGAGCCAGATACTCTTACTTCAGCCCCTGTTTTTATTTTTCATTGTGTCTATATTGTGGGTTTGTGTCGATGTATGCTTCATATGAGTATAGTGTCCATGAAGCACAGATGAGAATATCAGTTGAGAGATTGCAGGCAGCTTAACTTTGGTGCTGGGAATTGATTTTCCACCTCTATAAGAATAGTATGCTCTCTTAACTGTTGATCCTTCTCTCAAGTCCCTTGTAATCATTTATCAAAGGTAGAATTTTTTTAAGGTAAAACTTAACTTTAGAACTATTACATAATTGATGATAATGTATATTTAAAAGGGATTTTTTCCTAAAAGAAAATTGTGATTCAATTAAGTTTTGCAAACACTTCATTAGATCTTAAAATTACCTTACTTAAATATTGAACATCTTTAGGATATTGAGATGGCAATTTCCCCGCAATTAAAAATGTTCTCTCCATTCTTAAAACTTTAATTTTTATCATTATCCTGGAAGTCATTTCACCCTGTAGGAAACGGCTCAAAGTTTATGAATAGTTTCCTTGGCAAAGCTCATGTGGGTCACTCTGTTTAATCAGTGCTCATAATCGTCAGTGTTTTCCATTAGGCAAAGATATTCTAAGAGTAAAGCATGAGTTTCCCATAAAGTCTATCAAGGCAAAGTGTACATAGAAGTGACAAAGATATGTGGGTTAATTTAGAAATCAAATCTATAATTTTATTGTTACTCAAATGCAATGCCATTTGATAATGTTGGTGATGATCAATGTCTTCTCAGCCTAGGGAAGTTTTGCAGAAAAGAATGTATACAAATAAATAGGCATTTTTCACTTTTGCCTCAGCTTTGCATGAATGATTTCGAGGAAGTCAGGTTTTCTTATATTTTAGTTTTCTTAATAATAGTTCTGTACCTCATCTTACCTTGTTAACACCTCTGTACATTCACTGTACTGCTCAGAATGTTGATGCAATCCAGAATCATGAGTGTACCCCTTGAGTGGGTAGGCATGAGTCAATCCCTCCCGAGAGGACAGATGTTAAGGGCTTTTAAATGTCAAGGCGAAGGCAGCTTCCACAACCTCCTTCCCGTTTCTTTCAATCCCTTGAGAACCTCTTAACAATCAGGGAAGCTTTTCTTACACAGTAAGATATGGCACTATAAACATAGAGAACTATAAACTATAAACCTTAAGAGACCCACCTTTTAAGATTAAAGTAAAGCTAAAGCATTCATGACTGATAAAGTCTGTATCCTTGAGAAGGAACAGTGTATTTACCTGATCAGGTGACCTGGGTCTATTTCTATTAACAATGAACCCCAGCTACAGTTCAAAAAAAAGAAAACCAAAAACCAAAAACCAAAAAACCACTAATTATTTCTTTGTGTATGTGTGGGTGGTTTTTTTTTGTTGTTGTTGTTGTTGTTGTTGTTTTTGTTAAAAGTCTGTCCAGAAAATTTGACTTGGGTCAAACTATTAAATGGAAAATTAGATAACTAAGTCACGCTTACATTATAAGGAAGGAAGAACATGAAGTGGGAGCCACCGTGAAGCAGTGTTGCTGACTTAGTTTTGAAGTAAAAATGAGCCTTGAACTGAGATTCTGAGAGAGCTCTTTGAGCAAAATCCTGACATGTTACTCTCTGATTTTTTTTTTTTTTTGGAAGCTCATTTTCTTTGTTTTAGCTCAGAGGTAATAACATTCACTTAGTTACTTTATAGGGTTGATTTTAATCATTACATTACTGTATGAGAAGGCATTTGAAATATTAAAAGTTACTGAAGAATAGAAAGAGTTGCTTCGACCAGCAAACAATGGATTCATTAGTGTTACTGTAGCAACATCCCAAGTTAAGAAGGTAGGTAACTTGTTCTTGTTTTCTTGCCCACAGGACCTCTGGGTAAAAAGCCTAATGATGTTTGCTGGATGGAAGAGATCTTGTCTCCAAAATGCCCATAGCAGAAGTCCCTTGGTAAGTATAACATTCTGTAAATAGAACACTACCTTTCTGAGACACAGGTCCCTGCAGATTTCTACCAAGAGTACAGCTCTCCAGGGATAAAGAAATAAAACTATTATACTGAATCTCCTACAGCATCAGCAACCTTACAACCATCACTTAGAAGCCTCATGTACTCTGGCCAGGGCTTGGAAGAGTCTCACAGTCCAAACTCTTTTCCATATCTTCTGAGTCATTAGACCAAGTTTTCCATAGAGTTACACAGCTTGATGGCAAGTTTTAGTTTTTTTAAATTTTTATTTGATTTGATAATATTCTCCCAGTATTAAGATTGCTTGCAACATTGCTGAAACGGACCTAGCTGTCTGTCATCTATGTTCATAATGATTTTAAATTTTTACATAAATAGCATTTAAGATAAATGGAAATTTGTTTCAGAGTTCTAGATATGTTCCATTTAGAGATCCTCTAAGAAAAGACTTTGTCGCCTTTATAGATCTTCTTTCTCGTAAATCTTGCAGAAATTCTATGCATTTTCTGCATGTAACAGATGCAGCTAGTTATTCAGATTATTCTCTTTTAATTTCTGCAAATATATGAGTGGACAGGGGCACACTTGCCACAATGCACATAAGGAAGTCTGAGGTCAGCTCAATGAAGGCTATTTACTCTTCTATCTTTAGGTTTGCTCCAAAACTCAGTTCAAGCTCACTAAGCAAGAACTGTCTCACCAGTCCACTTCAGGTTATTAGACTATTTCTACTTTTACATTTTGTCTATAAAATGAAGTGGAAACATTAAACATACAATCACCGCTTTGAAGTAAACATTAGCATTCTATTTTATTGTCCAAAAATGAAAAGAACCTTTAATGAGCCAGCTAATAACTTGGAGTAAAGGAATTTAATAAACTGAAACAGGAAAAAAATTACATTAGGAAAACTATTTTAGCAAGCAATATGAATACAAGTTAGTATGACTACTTGGTACTTTAAGAGAAATGTAAGGACTGTTGTATTTAGCACTTCATGGTAAATATCACATGCTGTGAACCATCCTAATTGCACCTCAAAAAATATTGAAGTGTATGTGGATCATTGTGGGTATATGCCACCATGAGTGTCCAAGGAGGTTAGAAGAAAGTGTCAGATCATTGGGAGCTGAAGTTCCAGGTCGTTGTGAGTGGTCATGTGGATGCTCAGAATAAAACCCAGGTCTTCTGGAAAAGTAGCCACTGCTCTTAAACTTTGAGCAATCTTTCCAGCCCCACTATGTTAATCTCTTATCTGCATTACTTTATTTAGTCTTGACAACTATCTGAGGGTACAGATGAGGAATTGTGGCAATAAGCAGTTACTGACACAAATCAACATCCTCAATAAAATAACAGTCAACGGGTTAAAGTACAGCCTTATTTGTCCGTGGTATAGGTTCAAAACACAGTTGTATTACTAGTAATTTCCTTCTTTCTGTTTTAAGCTTTATAGTTGTTTGTGAATGGAATGGTTCTGTGTAGGTAAATTTTAATCCAGCAGCATGGCTGCTCCGGGAAGTGACCACATCCAAAGACTTTCTAGTTCTGTGCAATCTGGCTAGAATGACATAATTTTAATCTCTCTGGCTGGAATACAGACATGCCCTTAGTACACAACTTTAATCCCAAACAATCAAAGTAAAATTAGTTTGTAGAAGGAAGAAGCCATGTTTGAAAGTGACATCTAATTGAGAGGCAGACAAAGTGACAAGTCAAAGAAAGATTTGACAGAATGAGTCAGAAATAGGATTCTCTCAACTCTCATGAGAATAGCACAGGAGAAAGGAGACTTGAGAGAGCGGGGAAGACTGAGAAGGAGAGAGGGAGAGGGGGAGAGAGACAGAGACACAGACACACCGAGAGACAGAGAGACACAGAGAGAACTGAGAAGGACTCATCAGTAGTTTTATTGGGACAGTTTTATAGAAAAAAATTACAGGTAAAGACAGAACAAGTCAGAGAATAAGAGAAGGAGCCAGAAGATTAGAACATATTTCAAGCAATTCAATCAGAAGCTGAGAGAAGACAGTTTGAATCAGTCAGCTTGGAGAGGAGTTTCAGTCAGAACCACTAAATTGGCCCAGCCAGCCAGAGCTCAGAAAACTATAAAGAGTGAGCTTATTCAACAGTAAGCCTCCAAAATGACAATTTTATCTGGAAAATAAAAGTTGTATTTATACTTCTACCTAGGTATCAGTATGAAGAGTCAGTAGGAAATTCCAGTAGAGATTCATTCCTCTGATTCACTACCATGCTTTCAAAGTCTTCTGTCCATATCAATATATTCACATGTGGACAGAGGACAGGAATACATAAAATATGGTCAGGAGTCAGGATGGTGAGAGCTTTAAAAGGAAAGAAGATTCACTGTGAGTGACTGATTGGCTTTAGCTACTGTTAGATTCACCTTTGTGATGGTGGTATTGGACACTGAAGAGAGTATGGGCAGCAGTTAGAGAGCACAAATATCACATGTAGTTTACATTGATTGACTGACTGGTTGGTGGGTCATCATTCTGCCCACCTGGCAATCCAATTAATAAAAGAAAGAAGACTCATATGAAAACAACTAGCATACAATTTTAGCATAGATAATATTGCAAACAGTATACAGTGTTCTAAAAATCAATCACCCTTTTCTGTCAAATCTGATAAAAATAAGGGAATAGGAGAGGAAAGAAGAGGAGTTAGGTGTTTCTTGTTTGTTTGCATTTTGTTTTTGTTTTGTCAGCAAAGCATCAAATGCAGGCAACTGCTGTTATCCTAAGTTGGTGTTGATTATGAGGACATGGTGGTACTTTAATGCAATGCTGACACATGCCTATGTGGTACACTAACCTGATGCTGATCATGTGGTCATGGCAGTACTCCAATGTAAAACTGACGTAATGTCTTTGTTGTACGCTAGCAGTATCCTGATCAGAAAGTTGCTATGGTGCTCTTGGTCATGGTAGTACTCTAGTCTGATGCTGATATGACATACTGGTGTCATTCTAGCCTGATGTAATCAGAATGTCATGGAGTCTTGTCATGTAAGGTTTGATAACCTCACCTCCCTGATGGTTCAGTCCTCGACATGTTGATACAAAGGAAACAAACCTTCTTACAATCAATGTCCATGGAAATCCATTCAGTAACCAAAGATGAAGACACAGTTCTTGAAGCTTATAAATTCTGACAATATATGTGAAAGTGATCACTCAAAAAAGAAAAACAGAAAGTGGAAAAGTCAGGTTAGACAGAGTCAGAGGCTAGGCTATGGCTCATAGCCATAGCCGTGGCATTGGAACCCTAAAGCCACAAGCAGCAGCTGACATAGATTGTTATTGCTTTGCTCTACTCTGCATTGAAACCTGTCCATTGACAAATGATAAGCTATACTTTTAATATATTGATATAGTTAATAACTGATGAATTATTAAACCCATGGGATCTTTGATGTCTCATTTGTTCCTTTAGGTATTTTTATCACAGAGGAAAGGACTTTTAGCAGCAGAATGTTCAAACTTAGTTTTAGAGCAATAATTGTTTAGGTTCTCACCTTAGGCAAGAACCAATTATTCCTGTTCTATCCTGGATGACCTAAGGGACCTTACAGCACTCCTCTCATAGCATTTTACAAGTCAAGTTCCTCAGAGAACAGAATGGAGCTGAGTACTTTAGAACTTGTGGCCCAATTGAAGGACTGAAGCTAGCAGCTCCATGTGGAACATCTGCTCTATATATTTCTTTCACCTTCCTTTCTTCATCAGTAGTCTTAACCTTCTCTTACAATAAATCATCCAGTAGGAATCTGACCATTTGTTAGGTTGGTGCAGAAGACAAAATCCTCCCTACCTTGTTATATCCTTTGAGTCATTCATGTATGCACATATGTAACATACTTCATGGGTGGGGAGATGGCTCAGTTGTTAATATATGTGTTTCTTCACAAGCTTCAGGAACCAAGTTCAGATATCCAGCATTCATAAACAGAACCAGCTGCAGTGGTATGTATATGAAATCCCAGCACTGTGGAGGCAAAGAAAGGAAGATCACGGGGTCTTTCGGGCCTACAGGTATAGCCAGTCTATGGACTCCAGGACTCTAGGTTGAGAGACCTAGATTTAAAAAACAAAAAAGATGGAAAGCAAGAAGGAAGACAACTAACGTTGAACTTTAGCCTTCACATGCAATATGCATACATACACACAGACACAGAGACAGACAGACAGACAGACACACACGCGCGCACACACGCGCGCGCGCACACACACACACACAGAGCAAGCATCAAAGGCTTTTTAGCCTTTAATAAATAAAATTGTGTCTATTTCCTAATATTTTGTAGCACCAGAATTTACACATAAGTTGCTTATATATTTTTGGTTAATTCTTGTAGGGTATTTATGAGTCAATCAATTTATGATTTTACAATCAAATTTTTAAATTATATTGTTATTCTATATATATTCAAGGTATAAAAGATTTAATAATTAATATTGAGTAGTAATTACCATCATTGACTAATGGGTCATCACTTCCCTGGGGCTCTGTCTCATATGAGAAAAACCATCAAAAGCAATGAAAATCCTAAGTGATTCAAACTAAAACATATTTTGTCCACATCAATGACATTGTTGATTTCTTATCACAACCATAAACTTTATTTCCAGCCACTTCCTACTAGACTTGCAAAACAAAATGTTTCATAGAGCGATTTAAGGTTTCCTGCTAAAGCCATTTTTGGTTTCTTTGGAAGGATCAAAAATGCATTTATTATTAATTAGCCTCCATAGCTCAAGGGATAAGCCTGCAGAGATTAGAACTCAGCTGGTCAGGAGAACAATAAATAATAAATAACAACAATAATATTTCACATTTCTCCAACACCCTCTAGCTGTGGAAATCAGAGTAGTTCCCAGTCATTAATTAAGCTTCACAAGGTTCAGCAAGTGAAGTAGATAATGTCTTCCAGATGAGACTAGTGAGGAAGGTATGTACCCAGGTTGAAGGTTGTGCAGAAGTTAATGACACAGAAACTGAACCACTCCCAATGCTTTTGTTCTTCATCCAAAGTCCTTTGGCTAATTTTACTAACTTCTGCTTCTATATTTGTTATGTTTTACAAATATTAAAATTCATACTTTGTAGAAAAAAATCTATAAGTCCATCTTGTTCTCTTTTTATTACATGTCTGGTGTGCTGTGTGCCAATTTCCATGGCTTTTGAAATGTATAGTGTGGGTTTTCTCTGTACTGTCCATAGTTGATGTGAATTCAGAAGGAAAGGAATTTAAGTCCAGAAAAACATAGCAGTTTAAGCAGTTGGGAAGGCATCGAAATGAATATGAACTAATTACGATAAAATTTGAAAAACTGTCCTGAATTGTGGATTGTACATCTGTAATGCCAACATATAAAACCTGGAGGCAAGAGTATAAGGGCTTCAAGGTCATCATTGATTACATGGAGGTCTAAAAAGTTAAGTAAAAAGTCAAGAAAATTTTAGTGGTCTAAATTTTCAAGTACCCAAAATATAGCCGGACAGCACATATATTATATGCTGCAGGTATTACATGTTCTAGTGTAGGTACTAATGATTATAATGAAATATTTTAATCAATTTGTTTATAGATATCAGAATATCACTTTGACAAGTTAGTGAGAGATTTGGTTTATTTGTTATTCAAACAAATTGTGTTTGGTTCTGTGTTGTTATTATTAAACGGTGTGCTTAAAACAGGACTATTTTTAGGGATTCCAGAAGTACAGATATTCTTCATGCTGCCCTTTTTTCCTGGGCAATATATTCTATGATGTCAAATGAGCTTATGCATAGATCAACAATGCCCAAATCTGTCAGTTTCACAGTAAAATACTAGATATTTCAGGGATTTGGAGCTTGTGTAAGTTAGCTAGGTCCTATAGAAGAAGTGGCTCTTTGTGCCACTTCCTTTATCTCAGATGCTGCTGGGAGACCCAGATCTGGGTGACCTGCTGCTCCTGAGACATGTTCTCATCCTGAACAAGTTCATGTGAGATGATTAAACAGGAAATGCCTGCAGTATGTGAGTCATAGTTTGGGTCAGGCTAGCCCCCTTTCTGAGAATTAACAGCCTCTGAATTTGTCAAGGTAGAACATTGTGATCATATATGAAGAAAAGTTTTATCTTTTAAGTGTTTCCCCTGCAGTCAAATTAAAGCCCAACAGCTCAAATAACGCTGATAGTGTTTGTTATTGCCAGCAGAGGCAGAAGGATGTAAAGCCATCTAGGGTAGTATGTTTGAGAAGCAGAGGGTAAAACAGATTTTCAGAGTCAGAACTGAAGCAATTCAAGCCAGGACCCACATATCTTCCCTAAATATGTAACCACTCTGCTAAAGACAGACCTTTGAGTTCCAGAGGGGGAAAACATGTCACCCTAGAAATTAATATGAATTAAAACAAGAGCTATCTTAACATATTTGTTTGTTTGCTGTTCAGCTTATTATCTTTTGCTATATGGGAGTTTGAGCCCAGGTCCTCTCACATGCTAGTTTAATACTCCAGCCCTGAGCTACATCCCAGACCTTTTCTTATTTTATATATTTTAAGGTGACTTCTGATTAAGTTATTCAGGCTGACCTTGAAATCATTCTTTAGTCAAGGGGAATCTTCGTTTTAAAGTCTTACTATCTTAACCAGCATTACCAGCCAACGTGCTACCTGTTTTGGCTTAAGTTTTTCCAAGGTTTAACAGGAGACAGGAGAGACAAATTCTTGTGGTCTCAATTTCTTTTCTAGTATTGGCAAATTCAACAGAAGGTTCTTTCTCACTTTCCCACATTTTTAACAAGAACACTCAAAAGTACCTTCAACAATGTCTTTATACACAAACAGGAGCATCTCACAGCTCAAGCAATTATTGTCCAACTAGATAAGGAAAACTAGAATAACAAAATACAATACTTGTCACACAAGTCTGTGAATGGATATATAATTACATTTCATATTTTGTAAAGAATGTCATAAAACTCCCTAAATGGAGTTTGGCACATCTACTATTTCTCAGAACAGAAATCTCAAATGCTGTAGAGATTGCCGAATGCAAGTTTTCAAGTCCGTTCAGTTTAAGTAGGAAAGGAGAGGTCCCCTAAGAGACATCTCTTATCACACATCTTACTTAGACTCCATTTTGACATGTATAGCCTCACATATTTAGTGAAGTTTTGAAAAGAAAACCATTCATGGACTCAGGCTTTGGCTCACATAATGTCACATGTAATTTAAACTAGTGAGCTACTCTATCATTGATTGTTGAAATTGGAGAAACTCTGAAAGTCAAACACATTTTTAATGAGCATAACTGAATTTAAGGCATGCAGTGTGATAAATTGCAGACATATATAACAATACATAATGCAGTCAATCTTCTATTAGTTCACAGAGTTAGTTGTGTGTGTGTGTATGTGTGTGTGTGTTTGTTTGTGTGTGTGTGTGTTTCCAGTCTGCTGAAAACACTTAAGATCTAATGTCTCAGCCAACTCAACAAACATATAGTGCAATAGTCTTAATATGGCCACCAAGCTATATGCACTGCACCCTCAGAGCTTATGCATCTCATTACTGAACATTTATACCCTTTGATCCCCTTCTTCTCATTTCCACAGCCCATAGCCTCTGGCAACCACTGTTATACTCCACTTCTAGGGCTTCAAGTTGTTTATATTCATCATTATATAAGTAAAATAGTATGGTACTTGCGTTTTTGTATCTAACTTATACAACTGATCATGCTATCTTCAGGCTTATTCATGTTGTAGCAAATAGCAAGCTTGTTCATTTTATGGCTGAATAATTCTACCTATCTCTAATCTATCTATCTATCTATCTATCTATCTATCTATCTATCTATCTATC
>NW_021604660.1:2052524-2203594 GCF_004785775.1 Grammomys surdaster
ATCTATCTATCTATCTATCTATCTATCTATCTATCTATCTATCTATCTATCTCTGTGGGGTTATGTCATGGGTATTGTGAGCTTTTGGGCTAATATCCACTTATAAGTGAGTGTATTCCATGTGTGTTCATTTGTGTCTGGGTTACCTCACTCAGGATGATATTTTCTAGTTCCATCCATTTGCATGTTAGTTTTTAATGAAGTCTTGTTTTTTTTTTTTTAAATTTCTGAGTAATACTCCATTGTGTAAATGTACCATATTTTCTATATCATTCTTCTGTTGAGGAACATCTAGCTTGTTTCTAACTTCTGGCTACTATAAATAAAGCAGTTACAAACATAGTGGAATATGTGTCCTTGTTATATTAAACACTTTTTCTATATATGCCCAGGAGTGGTATAGCTGGGTCCTCAGGTAGAACTATTTCCAATTTTCTGAGTAACTACCAGATTGATATACAAAGTTGTTTTACCAGCTTGCAGCCCAGCAGCAATGGAGGAGTGTTCCTCTTTCTCCAGATCCTTGCCAGAATCGTCTGTCACCTCTGTTTTTGATTTTAGCCTTTCTGATTGGTGTAAGGTAGAATCTCAGGGTTGTTTTGATTTGCATTTCCCTGATGACTAAGGATCTTGAACATTTATATAGGTGCTTCTCAGCCATTCAAGTTTCCTCAGTTGAGAATTCTTTCTTTAGCTCTGTACGCCATTTTTTAATAGTGTGTTTAATTCTCTTCTATTAGATTCAGTGTATCTGGTTTTATGTGGAGGTCTTTGATCCACTTGGATTTGAGCTTTGTACAAGGAGATAAGAATGGATCAATTTGCATTCTTCTACAAGATGACCAACAGTTGAACCACCACTATTTGTTGAAAATACTGTCCTTTTTCCACTGGATGGTTGTGGGGAAAAAAAGGCCACTGCTGTGGTGGAGGTCCCGGAGACTTTCTGCGCAGTGGGTCCCACATGCTGGAGAAAGTCTAAGGTTCTGGAGGACTGGAGGCTTTGGCGATGGCAGGCCCCAATGACACAAGGAAGTCCTTGATTCCAAAAGGGTTTTTTGTCATGGCAGATGGTGGATGGATCTGGAAGTACCCCTTAAAACTCAGGGCAGTCCTGAATTAAATAGGGAGAGAGGAAGGGGGAGGTTCTAGGGAAGCATGCTTAATTTCCTCTGCCCTCTGGCCTTCATTAGTATGTAAATCCCTAAGGCCTGAGGAGTATGGTCACGCCCTCTACCTGTGCACTTTGGGAGGGGCTGTGATGGCCTACGTGACTGAACAATGTATGCCTATGGAGACGAGACTGCACGTCAGGAATCTGGGTTCTGGGGGTGCAGCCGATCACCTGCCAGTTCTCGCGTAGAGTCTTGGGTTTCTAGCCCCATGCCTAGCCATGAACCAGAATACCCTTATGCACTCCCACATCTCCTCCCCTTTACTTTTTTTTTTTTAAAGGGGGGTCACTGTGGTGAAAATTTTGGATGAGGAAGCCAAAAGAAAGCACTATGTAGGCCAGAGGGGTTATCACAATTAAGTCATAGGATAAAGGGAGTAGAGGGTAGGGGTTGGGAAGGCAAGGGATCATTGAATCAATTGAATACAGGTGGTACACTTTGAAAGTAATAACAGTTGACTAATCTAGATAGACATTAAGTTTTCCTCACTAACATGTAACCTTAGCTATTTGACGTTGGCAAAAGAGTTCATCTGTAGCTGGAGGATTTAGCATATGTCTCTGGATCTTGGCATGTGTCTGAAGTTCAGTGTGTGTCTCTAGATCTCAGCGTGTGTCTCTCGGTCTTCAGTCAGATGGTGTGGCTGGAAGAAGGCAGCATGGCATCCTAGGCAGGTTTCAGGACATGGTGCTGTCTCTGCTGGACTTGTAGGAGCACCTGTAGGATAATCAAAACAGGGAAGAGTCACCCCAGCTGGGAGATGTCTGCAAAAGGTGTGTAGTAAGCATTAGGCTACTTGGGAGCAAGCACATCATGGTGTGCCTTTGAGATACTGGAAAGGCAAAGGTGTTTGAGGAAATTTTAGTCTTAGAAGGCACCTTTCAGTCTGTTTTGGATGGTTGAAGAAGATAAACATATTAATTATGTAGGCAGCAACACTTTGTCTGTAAAAGGAAACTAGTTGTTAATTAAGAGCTGAGAAATGGTGATTAGCATGTTAATTTAACCTGTGGAAGTAGATTAGATGACCTTTGAACCTTGAAGAAGTCTTAGAAATTGAAAAAAAAATGTTGGGAATATATCATGAGTGTTAGAGAGAAAAGGAGACATTTAAACAAAAAGTGAAAAATTTTGGGTTGAAGATGACAAACATTGTTGTTTTAGGTGTTCCTGTTAGGGGAAAAAGGAAACGTTTAAATAACAAGCAAGAAAATTTTGGGTTGAGAAGCACGAACACTGTGGTTTTAGGGGTTTCTGTTGGTGGAAAAGGCATTAATGGCAGACTTAGAAGTGGTAGGGGAGGGGCCTGCTCTGCCATGTGGTGGCTGGGCTGCCACATGGTGGATGGGTGCTCTAGCAGAGAGCCCAGGGTATTCCTCGTTTGTTTTTCTTAGGAATCTTGAATGTAGAGAAGAAAAAGGCCAACTTTGAAGAAAAGCTCAAAGAAAGAAACATAGGGGCTTGATAGGAGAGTTAGAAGGATTAAAAGACTGTGTAGAACTGAGCCATGGTGGGGAGACATGTGGAAGCTTGATTTTTCAGCATTTCAAATAGTGGCTACAGCACATAATTCAATTATTTGTGCTGAAACAAGGGGAAATTCAAGAAAATGAACACGTGATCTAATTATATATACTGCCTTCTCAATAGATGAGGCATCTGTAAATACAGTAAATATTTTCTATGGGCTTGCATGCAAATTTATAAGGAATACAAAAGCATGCATAGAGGAAAACTTTAATAACTTGTCTTTTGGATAATTATCAAATTTGCCTAAAAAGTTTGCTATGTAGTAGGCCAAATATCATTATTTTTCAATAACCAATTTAATTTCTATTTGGAATAAGGAATACACATTTCATCTAAAATACTTTCAGGATTCTCTTACAATCCTGTATTAACAATGCAATAGTTTCATAATAGGATGTTCAAACTTTACTTGTAGATGAAGAAGGATGAATCCACATTAATGGTTTCTCTTGCCAAAGGGCTGTTGTGAGCACATGAGTGTCAATAACTCAAAACAGCCAACAATTTATCACAGTCTATATAATATGTCTGTTGATAACTAACAGCTTACTCTACTTTCAGCAAAGCTGTTCCTCCTTCATCAGTTAATTGTCAAGGGGAATTAGGACTTGCATCTCCCTTGAGAATATCAAACAGAGGTTTAAGTTCTCCTATGGTAAGCTTAAGATGAGGTTTTAGCCAATTAATATCTCCTAACAACTTTTGAGAATCATTAAAAGTAAACCATTTTTTGTATGCACACCTGTAAGTCAGAAGAGGGCTCTAGATTGCACTACAAATGGTTGTGAGCCACCATGTGGTTGCTGGGAATTGAACTCTAATATTTTTAATTGTGAGTCTAGCCTTTAATGGCTGAGCCATCTCTCCAGCCCCAACTATCCATTCTTATTGGAATTTTTCTGTGCCACAATCTGTTTAAGATATAACTGAGGTCCCAAATGTTGAAAAGATATTGTCTTTGAAACTTTTTTAGAATAACAAGTACTACAAGATTTTAAAGATCATTGTATTAGAGCAAAGGCTTGCAGAAAAACTCCTTTAGAGAGATCAGCCAATAAAATATACAATGAATAATATACATTGAGAGATGTAAATGATTAACTTTTTGTATTAAAGCAACAACAATTATTTAAGGCCATTAATCATTCTTTGAGGCAAGCTTTCTAAAGATATCGCTTCATGGGCTCTCAAAAATTACAAATTTACTTAATTAAAAATTGCAAATTTACTTAATGCAAACCTCTCACCTTTACCAGGAGGTAAAGGAACTGTATAAAACAATCTTCTAAATCTATAATAATTTTATATGCACTTACTTGAATGGCAGCTGGAGTAGGTGAGTCAGGCTGTAATGTCCCATTAGTTTTATAAATCTTAAGTTTGAACTTGTTTTGGATTAATTGAATAACCAACTTCTTTTAGCTGAGTGAGAATATCAGATAAAAGACAATCTTGTCCTCTCTTACTCTAGAGCAATTCTTTTGTTAGCAGGCATAGCTATAATGTCATGGAGGGAAGCAGGCACAATTTTAATTCCCCCAGCATAATCATTATCTCTAACTCTAGGCCCATAAGCTGTTGTGAATGTCTTTTGAGTCTGAGGCTGATGCCTCCCTAAAGAGCAAACAAGGCAGTAAACAAATTCTAGAAAACACCCTTCTAGAGGCAGGTCAGAACAAAGGAATGTCTGAAATACAAGCTTCTGCCTCGCCCACTCTGTTTATAGTCTTAATTTAAATGTAAATCTTTTTAACCTCAGCCTATATCCTGAGGCCTGGCCCAAAGATTATCCTCCATGCACCAAGGACAAATTTCTGTCCTTGGTCATCTGACTGTTGCTCAAGCCTTTGTTCCTGGGACAGTCATTTTAAAAAGTATCTAAATTTCCGCATTTAAAGCATCTTTTATCTTTATGATTCTGTGCAAGCTATGTCCAGACTCTGATTCTATGAGGGCCCAATTTCAGCACGAAGATGAATGTATCTATGTAAGCCTGTCTTTGCCTTGTATGGTCTGATGGATGTGTAGGCAGTTCAACCTGATTAGCATTACCTTCACACTGACCTTCTCCTAGAAGCATGTTAAGATCCCAATCTACATGCCTGCCTGAGCATTCATAATGGCACTATGATTTTTACTAGTATTACTCCAATCTGAGCTCCAAATCAAGTAATCTCCTCCTGACAAAATAACCTTATTATTCAACTCTACCTGCTCTATCTTCTTCTTAAACATAAACATGGGTGAGTCAAAGAATTCTAAACTCACAGTTGAACTACCAACTGTAGCCAATGGAATACTGGCAGTTTAACTATAATTTTAAGTTTCTTAAGCAAAACCAATTTTTAACAATGTAAACAATCTATTTTCTCTAAAATTAACACCAAGTAGATTACCTTTATGTTATAAAGTTTTGTTGTCAATTCTTACATATGAATGCACGATAGTGCAGCTTTTAATATCTCATTAAAGAAACATTGTTTTAAATCTTTTATACATCTGATTTCTGAATGACTCCAACCTTGAGTTACCATTTTAAACCAACTTTCTGTCACCAAAGTTGCAAATTTTTAATCAAACCCAATAACTTGTAATCCAATGATCTATAACCAAGACATGTAGAACATATTTATACTTTTAAAACCAATTAGAAACAAAAATGAAGTGGCTACATATCTTATATATTTAGACCAAAGAAAATTTCTTGCTTTTTGCTCTAATTTCAAGAGAAGGACACCTTGTCACAATGGTTTTTCTAGGACAAAACAACTCTTAGCTTCCTTATAAAATCCAAAAAGCTACTGGTCTCTTTTTAAAGCAGCTTAAGCCAACAATCAATCCCTGGAAAGGCTTTTTCAGCTCAGCTCGACTCTTAGTTACAGGTGTAAGGTAACTGATCAGTCTCTGTTGTGTATATTAAGACTGCCTTTAAAACAAAGTTAAATTAGACCAAGAGTTGGATACCGTTTTTGTGTTTTGAACTGTAGAGTGAAAAATTATAGATACTGGGTATATAGAATCCTTTTTAGACATATAAAATATTCTTTAGGCTTTCTTTATAAAGACATGGAGAAACTGAGTCATGAATCAAGTTAGGAATGTGGAAAGACCAGTCACCATTACTAGAACTGGCCTATCTGCAAAGAGAAAGGAAAGAATGCAATTGAACTAGGTGGAACCAAGCTGAGAACCAAGTTGAGAACCAAGCTGGGAACCGCAGTGACAGGGCAAGGCCGAAGTAACAGGGCAGGACCACATTCTTGAGAAAGATAAGCATACAGAGAGCTTTCACCTGACCCTGACTCATGTAGGTTGGGTTCCTTTGGAATGTTCCACTATTTTTATGTTATGCCACCTCAACAACCCCTCATTCCCCTCCCCATTCCTTGGTTTGTGGTTTTTCCCCTTAAAAACCCTTCTCAAACTGGCTGTCGGGCAGCTAGTTGTCACGCCCTAATAAATCTCGCAATTGCTCCGGTACATGGTGTCTCGAGCAGATTACTGGGTGGCCGCGACTTTCTGAGACTTGAGTGAGGGTCTCCCCTCTGCGGAGGTCTTCAGAACATGTAACACAGAACATACATTTAGACAACAAAACAAAACACAAACAATTGACACACGTGGACATTGGCGCGCCAAGGACAGACAACAAAGACATCTAGGAGTCAAAGAGAAACTCAGGACGTCTGCCGAATTTCCTCCACTTCCTAGGAGAGTTCTGAAACAGCCTTTCCGTTCTTTTTTGCTGACACAGGTCAGATAGAGGACAACTGCTTTTCTGGAACCTTTTCTTTCTCTCTCTCATATTCAAGATCTAACTTTTCATCTCATTCTTCAGGAGATGTAGCAGGTAGCTATTGTAACACCTCAGTGTCTTGCTTTCTAGTTTTCCAATTCCTTCTAATCCTGCTCTTCTCACCTGAAGCAGCTTTTAGGCTGTGGCAAATGCCTGATTGAAATTCTCCTATCCCGAATTGCTGTCACCTCCTAGGCAAAATAGGCATCAGGTTAACACCTGATCGACCTAGATATACCGTACCCCTCTAAACACACTTCCTGAAAACACGGCCTCCAAAAATTAGTTACCACTAGTGCTAGTATAAATGTCATTTGCTCTTTACCAAGTGTGCGGGATAGTCTCCTTCTTTTTTCGTTTTCCGTGAGGCCTCACCAAGACAGCTGTTCATCAGTTGCTCCCTTGTTTTCCTGGTTCCAGGATCAGGTGCCACCTGTATCCGCCTGCGGCCACCAGTTAAACGGGTTCACCTGGAAAGAGGGCTGGGAATGAAAAGGGGACAAAGAGTGAGAAAAGATGAAGCCAAGACAAAGTTCTCTGATCAAGGCTCGATGGTTTAATGTTAAGCTTTCAATTTAAAAGGAAAGACCCTGCCTGAACCCTTCCTAGTTTCAGCCGGGAGAGTTGGGTGGGATTATCTGTTCTTGGTCACAGGTCATGGCCGGAGATGTCTCAAGGCAAGCCCAGGGGCAGTTCTTCTTTCAAGTTCCTGTAGCAGGATCTACATGCAGCCAAGGTGGGTGACTCCACCTAGGTGTCTATTGATATGCAGCCAAAGTAGTTAGTTCTACCTAGGTCCTATTATCTGGTCTATTGTGGTAAACAAGGTCTTGGGTCTGCTCATGGCTGGGAGAAGGGCACACAGAATGATCAAGGGTCTCTGACTGGGTAGAGTACCTGAGACCCTAGTTCCTGGGGGTCCTGGTAATGCTGGGTATTGGGGCAGGTTTTGGGCTCTTACCTGTTATCCTGGATGAGTCAGAACACCTGGGCGTCAAGCTGCATCTGAGTGTGGGCTGAGTTGGTGGGAATCTTGACCACAGGCTCCACTCTGGGCACAGATGCCTCTTTTTTTCTTTTGTTTTTAAGTTATATTTTAAATTTTTATTTCTCTTTTCATTTTTTAAATTTGTGGTTATTCTTCTCTCATATATTATATATAGACAGCAGTTTTTCCTCTTTTCTCTTCTCCCAATCCTGCCCCCATCTCTCATCCACTCCATATCCATTCTGTCCAGGAAACGGGAGGCCTCCCAGGCATATCAACCAAATATGGATTATCAAGTTGCAGTAAGACTAGGCCCCTGCCTGATACTAAGACTGGATGAGGCAACCCACTAGGAAAAAATGGTTCCAAAAGTAGGCAAAAGAGTCATGTAGGAAGCGGG
The DNA here is from genome assembly GCF_004785775.1 of Grammomys surdaster. NCBI lineage: Eukaryota > Metazoa > Chordata > Mammalia > Rodentia > Muridae > Grammomys > Grammomys surdaster. Next base: position 2,060,414 of record NW_021604660.1, read on the forward strand.
TGTGGTGGCCATTCCAAAATGGTGCCTGGGGCTAACACCTGACTTCCTCATACACCCCTGAAGAAACCACACCCATAGGCAATATTGTGCAGGCTCACTGCTATGCATAATCAGGCCATCTGCTACGTAGGGCAACGTCAGATCTTGCCATACCCACTGTCCTATCACATGCACTGACGTGGCAGGCTCTGATTGGAGAAGGCAGAGGGATTTAAGGGTGGTGGAGGAGAGACTCAGGGGCTTTTTGAAGAATGTAAGGGTTCCTGAATAAACTGCGTTGGGAAGAAGAACTCCATGTGCCGTCGTTCTCTGTCTGCTGGTCGGATTGGGGAGCAACAAGTGGTGGCCCATACGGGGAATTCAGAACTCATCGCAGTCAGGGGAGCTAGCTGGAAAGTTCCCTGGTAAGTGGGACAAGAGAAAGTTCCCAGGTAAGTGGGACAAGGGAGAGTTCTCGGTTCAGAGACTATAAGGTTCCCAGCGTTGGCACAAGTCGCATCAAAGAGCTAGAAAAGGGTAGCAATACACTAGAGCAGTTAAAAGAAGAGTGATCTCAAAAGTCTGAAAATGGAGATAGTTCTGAAGAGGAAAGTGAGGAGTATAAGAGTGAAAGAGTGAGGAGAATAGAGGAGAGTGAGGAAAATAAAGTAGAAACTTGAAGAGACTCCACCGGACTCTGTCTTGTATCTATCTTCTGCATCTCTTGCCCCTTTTTTCTTCCCCTTCCTCCGTCCCCAGTTTCTCTTTCTTGCTAGACCCTGACCTGCAGTCCAGAGCAGCAGAACCGGCCCCGGCCTTTACAAAGTAACAGAACCTGACGGTCATTACAAAAGAAATGGCCGTTACAAAGTGGCACCCAAAAGCTTGGAAGGAGCTTAGAACTCAATGTTTCCAAATGTTTCTTAAGGGACCAGGAAAAGTGGTGATGGTTGCTATTTGCATTAATGGCTTAAACTGCTTCTTTAAATTTCTTGCCTGGATTTAAACGGGTTCAGCAAGTATGTTCTCAGAAGCTATACTCTCATTATCTGATACTTGTAACCAGGGTTTGCTAGCTCTAGACATCAGCAAGTCTGTTCAGACACCAGATTCTTCTCACCTGTATGGCTTTTCAAATATGCACTATATTTCTACATTGATTAGTGGTATTGGTATTTTCATGATGGGTGCAGACTTGTGTGCGCAGCGGGTAGTCGTTGGCTGAGGCAGCGGCTGCGTGGGTCGCTGTGCTGTGAGGTCAGATGGCACTGGCAAATCGCGCCCAGGATGTAGAGCTGGCTGTTCCTGACAGCACATCTGACGCTAAGTTGCATGGGGTAGAGAGTAGGGGGCGGTAGTCAGGGATGGTAGGAGAAGGAGGAGGCGACGAATCACTTATAAATGGAGCCCGAACAGGAGTCTTACCTGTCTCTGACTACTTCTCTAGCATGCCGAGCCACACTTGAGACACTTGAGAAGACTGTCCCATCTCCACGGCTGCAAACGCCTGCACTATCAAGGCCCATTCTCTGCTGTGTTGCTTTCTCCTTTTGCACATACACCAACAGGCAAGGCCATTGATCAGTAATGGGCACAGGGCTAAAACTCCCAAACCCGCCCATTCCTTAAGGTGGGACATTGCTTGATGTATCCATTCAGTCAGTCTGGAGGCCAGGGAGACATCCACTCTAATTGAATTAATATGAACAATCGACTTGAAATGTTCTTTCATCTTCTTATCCAATTCCACAGACCAATTTCCTGAAAGATACTTGGAAATTTCCTTAGAAAGATTAGTAGCATGACTTATGTTTTGATATGAAATAGAAGTAACACACAAGCCATAATATTTCCATTGGCAACCTAATTGGGCCATCTCTATGTCAAAATCCCTCCTAGGCCCAAATAAAGTCATAGCTAAAGGAGCTTCCACAGGCCAAGGAACATAACGAGGCATTCAGGCAACCTTAGCAAAGGAAAATATAGAAACATTCCAACATACAGCATAAGAGCAAGTACTATTATCACAACTCAAAGAACTACCATTATAACTACCACCACTTGTCGCTCCCCGATCTGACCAGCAGACAGAGAAAGATGGCACACGGAGTTCTTCTTCCCAATGCAGTTTATTCAAGAACCCTTACATTCTTCAGAAAGCCCCTGAGCCTCCCCTCCACCACCCTTAAATCCCTCTGCCTTCTCCAGTCAGAGCCTGCCACGTCGGTGCATGTGATAGGACAGTGGGTATGGCAAGATCTGATGTTGCCCTACGTAATAGATGGCCTGATCATGCATAGCAGTGAGCCTGCACAATATTGCCTGTGGGCGTGGCTTCTTCAGGGGTGTATGAGGAAGTCAGGTGTTAGCCTCAGGCACCATTTTGAAATGGCCGCCACACCTGCTTCCTACAATTCCCTCTTTAATTTTGGCAGAGAGAATGCATGTCTTAGGTTGCCCCTTGAGACAATGCTCCTTACCCATCATCGGGAGTCAAACAGAGTCAAAGATAGCCCCAACTCCCACAGTTAGGAGTCCCAGAAGAAGGCCAAGCCAATTTTGCTTCCTTGAAACTACATACTATTCCACTTTAGAAATGTAACATATTTGCATTATCTGTTCATTATTTGATTACTGAAGTTATTTCTGTTTCTGGTATTATAATCAATGCAACTGTGACCATATATATATATATATTTTTTTGTCTTATGCAGGCATAGCCTCTGCTGTCTTTTGGTTTTAATTTGCATTAGAATTGTTCTCTTTTTCTTGGACTATGTGTACCTTTAAAGCTAAAGTGGTTTTCTGGTCGATAGTACATTGTTGAAGCTTGTTTTTATTCCACTTAGCCATTTTTTTATTGGAATTTAGGACATGTTCATATGTAAAGTAATTATAAATAGGACAGGAATTAGATTACTGACAAATTGGAAATGATATAGCAATTTTCTTGTTTTCTATAATTTTCTTGTTATTCATTGTATGTTAGTGGTGTTTGGTTCCTATCTATTTTTATATAAATATAAGGATTTTTATCATTGTCAAAATTACATAATGCATTAATAGATTTAACTATGCTTTAAATGAATAGTGTCATGGAAATATAAATGCCATGTCATTTTCTCTTTGTGCCTTTTCATGTTACTTCTGTAACATTTTGCATCTGTTTTACATCTACTCATTAAAATACTCTTAGCTAGTTATTTTTAATGTGTTATTATTTTAATGTTTATATTAAATTAACAGTGGTTTCTAATCAAATGTTGCTATCCACATTAGAATTACAAGTTTACCTTTACCAAAGAGTTTTATTCCTTCATAAAATTGCATGTTGTTACTCAATATCTTCCTATGTCAAATTGCTGAGCTTTCATTTGTGAATTACAGTATATGCTTGTTAATATATCATATTTAAAAGTAACTTTTTACTTCCTGAAAATTTTACAACACTGAAGTCATCATCCTGTTCGATGCTGACTTACACAATGTCTAATTACAGTTGCATGGGGCACTCTATTCTACTGTTGAATAGAGTGTCCCATGCAACTGAAAAGTTGTTTCTCAAATTATGCCTTTTTTTTTTTTAAAGATTTATTTATTTTATTTATGAGTACACTGTCACTGTCTTCAGACACACCAGAAGAGGGCATCAAATCTCATTACAGATGGTTGTGAGCCACCATGTGGTTGCTGGGATTTGAACTCAGGACCTCTGGAAGAGCAGTCAGTGCTCTTAACCACTGAGCCATCTCTCCAGCCCCAAATTATGCCTTTTTATTTAAAAAAAATATTTCAATATATTATATTTTAGAAAAAGATTCTTTGAAATGATCTCACTCAGCTCCTTTAAACTTCATGAATCTGGTCCTCAACATCTGTCATAGCATTTATAGAAGTTTTGACTCAGTGTTTCATTTTGCAAGATTTTGTCTTCTCTCTCTTAAACTTCTCATTGAAACTCTACGAGATGGTTATTATCATTCTTTATTTTGAAACACTGATCTCCTATCTTCCAAATACATCTCTTTCTGTTTTCTTAGTTTCCTTTGTTTTGTGCTTTTAATATGGTTTTCATGATCTTTGTTTCTTTGTACTCACATCTGTACACTTAAGAGAGCAAAATCTTTTTCACTGTTTTCAGAAGAGTTTCAACAGTTAGAGACTTCCACTGTCAGGTCCTTGGGCAAATGGTATAGCCTCTGACATTACCATTGAGTGAAATTGAATCTATGTTCCTGTCATTAGGTTTATAGCATAATAGTAGGCTATAATTATAGCCTATAATTGTACTCTTCAGCAATAAATAGTAGTGGTGGAGGACAGCTGTCAGTGACTTTGGTGGACATGAATCCTATTTTTTCCTTGTACAAATGTTATTGATTCTTGTAACTTAGTAATTAGAGCTGATACTGAGGCAAGTATCCTTTTCTGGGATTGAATTTTTTCATCTAAAAATGATGAAACTATTGTGAGGTGTATGACTGGAGGATTCTTCATTTGGTTCCAGGAACGCTTTATCCAGATCATTAGGTACATCCTTGAGAAGTGAAGACCTGCCCCTTCTCACTGTTACATCACAATACTCTCTGTTCTCTGAGAATTGTAGCTGGGGCCAAGTCTGTCATTATGCCTCTGGTAATGCACGTGGACATGCTTGCTTACAATCTTTAGACAAGACCACTTTTAGACAATGATTTAAAGGGACTGCAGTCTGGTTAAAAGCATTTGTATAGCCAAAATTGTACCACAGTATTAGATCTGGTTTGTTGGAACAGGCAATATGTGGATATTTGGTGGATGTTTGCTCAGGAAGTTCTTGGAGTGATTGCAATCACTGATACCCATGTGCCTACTTGATTGTTTGGCAGACAAGGCTGTTTGCAGGGTCTGTAGAAGGTACAGGGTTTGAAAGACACCAAAGAACCAAGACTTGTCTTTTTGAAAATGAATGTATATAAATGCAGCATTGTAACATATATAATGTTTTAGAACTTAGATGGCACGATTCCTAATATAGTGTATTAAATGTTTTACCCTTTTCTATATTTATTTAAATTCTTATCATCAGTGACACGTTATCCATTATATTAAAGTATCCTCTTTCTTCTGGACCCTCATGACCAGGAAAGCAACTCCCTATTGCCATCACTACAGCTCCCCTATCTCCAGTGCACAGTGTCCAGTCAAGAGCCCAGCAGGTACCTCAATTTTCAAACTGTTGCAGCATTTCAGAAACTCTTCTTTATTGTTTCCAACATTATGAAATATGGAATCCAAGTGACTTAAATGTCTTTTCATTATCTTTGGCAAAACTACTTTTACCAAGTGTATATAAATCATCATAACATTTTATTTTCTACATATAAAATAATATATATCTAGAGAAATATTGAGTGACTTATTTAGGAATTGAAATTAATTGAGTTTTATCAGGATAACAATAAAGGTTCTTAATATTTACCTTCATCTCACTACCTAAGAGTGTTTTTTTATCTCCTTTTTATGGTTTCTGACAGTTTCTTTTTTTATTGCAAAGTACAAACAAACTTAAAAATGTTTTTAGTATTTAAAATACCATTTATTGAACCATTCAACAAACTTCACTGATTTGTATATAAATCCAGTGAAAGAATATCTTATTTTTGCAGCAGATATTAATCTGCTTATCTGTGAGCTGTTGGATGTCTTTGAAAGATAGCTGTACCCATTTATCACTCTGATTTGAACCCAAGGAACTAATTTTTGGGCCATAATGGAATTATAGTTAAAAATGAAAATAATTTTAAAAAAGGGAAGGAAAGCTTTCATGACATAGTTTATACCTTTAATCCCACACATAGTGAGCTGAGGCAGAAGAAATACAGAAAGTTCAATGTCAGTCTGAGCCTCATAGTGGGGTTCATTCAGGCCATTCTGTTCTACAAAATGGGACCTTGTTTCAACCCTCCCCCAATGAGTAAGTAAAATCACCATTAATGTGGATTCTGCTACTAATAAAAGATCAACATCTCATAATCAGGAATGAGGAGGAAAAGACTGTAATAAAGAAACAATTAAATTGACAATCAGCTTTATAGCAAGCTCATTAAAATTCAGTGAATACTACGTGAACATTTTTAAAACAATGTAGAAGGAAAAACTTTGTCTAGAACTGTATGTTTCTATATTATTCAATAGTAAAAATTAAAACAAGCTATTTATCAGTAAAATAATAGCTGTTGTGTCAAGCTATTTAAAAGTAAAAAACTCACATAAAAGCATAGAATTAAAAGACCCAGAAAGGAAAAATAGATGTAAAAAGGACTAAGCAAAGAAATTTGTGAACCTGAGTAAATCTATATTAAATACTGTTTTAAAAGCATAATTATAATACTAAGGCCATTCTCATATACACAAAAGTGAAATTAAACAAAAATACTGACAATAAGATGAAAGACAGTGATTGTTATTAATATATTCTAAGATTTGTTATTAATAGTAGGTAAATTAATTAAAGAAATTTTGATAGTAAACTGTCAAAGTAAATACTGAACTCTTCCCACAATATTTAAGTCACTGTGGTTGACTGAGGTCCAGTTGCAGTGTTCTCAGGGTGTATACTTAAGTAATGTTTCAACTGGGTTGTACTTTAAGTTATGTTGTTATATATTGTACAAACACTACATTTGGGACCAATTTTATTTTACATATGAAGTCAATTTATGCAAATCTCTTATTTTCTTCTTCTGAATATAAGGGAATTCAAGGGAATCACCATAACTTTAATAAAGCATGCAAGAAAAGGAAGCTTTTGTATTATTTCCAAGTAGGTAATGGCTACATACTGGAATTTTAAGTCTTGTCAATGCTAACTTAACATGAGAGTCAATAAATTCAGATGCAGTAAATCCCTACTTTGTTGGCATTCTTTCCAGAAACAGGAAAATAATACTGAAATTGATATATAAAAACCCTAATTAGTCAAAGCAATCATAACCTTAATAATAATGGTGTAGATATAGTAATTCTTGACTTCAACCTATCCAACAATAGTCATAGTAAATGCAGCATAACAATGTTACAAGAACACCCAGACATGTAGAACAGAATAGGTGAACCAGAAATATGTGCCATCAGCTAAAGCAGTGTGGTTTTTGTAAACATGTTGTGAAAAGGTAGAGTTTCTTTAAAAGATATTTCTCCAGTATAGCTGGAAAAACTAAATAGCTATATGTATAAGAATAAATCTATAGCATTCAGTCTTGCTCAGTACAAAACCAACCTGTGACCCTAATTTCAATCTACTTGACACTATTAGAAAATTTGAAAATTAAAACCAAGATAAAACACTTCAAGACCGAGGCATAGCAATGACTATCTAAATATGACTCCAATAGCCCAGAAGAAAATAGAAAAGATTAGTTAGTGGGACTGCATCTAATCTAAGAAAGCTTTCTGTGACAAGGGAATGAGATACCAGATAGAATATGCAGCCTGGAAGATATTTTCTAGCTGGTCGTCAGATAGCAATAATATTTGGCACATATAAACAACCTAAAAATTAATCAGAAATGAATAAACTATCAATAAATGGGCAAATGAAAGAGACAAACACATTTTAAGTAATAAAATACGAATTACCAACAAATACATAAAGAAATTAATATCCTTAGATATTAACCAACAGAGTATTCCTAATTAAAAATAAAATGGGATTTCACTTTACTCAAGTAGAATGTCTAACATCAGGAAATAATCAAAATCAAATGTTTTTGAAGATGTCAATGGGGAACTCTTTCATTGTGGGTAAGAATGCAGGTTAGCACAGACCTCATGGAAATCAATTCAGTAATATCTCAAAAAATTAAAAATAAAGATATCCTATAACACACCTATACCATTTCTGAGCTTACATTCAAAAGATTATGTTGGAGTAAACCTTTTGTGCAAAGGTTATTTTTGTATTATTCAAAAGTTGATCTCTATACTGACCTACATAGTTGAGTACTGGCAGGACTATTGTACTGTTGTTTTTATGGAGCATCACCTGCATCAACTTCTGATTATTTTACTAGAGGTCTGATAACCAATAGCTGAGACAAGATAGGAAAGGCAGTACTTCCAGACAGAGAGATGGTCTCTGGGAAAGAAGTGAGAAGTGAGGAATGGGGGAGGGTATTCACCAGCATGACACAGAAGAAGAAACAAGTGCCAAGCCTGAGTGACAGGTAACAGGCCATATGGCAGAAGTGAAGTCAGGTTAATTTAAGTAGGATGAGCTAGTTGGGAGGTAGCCAGCTAAGACCTAAGCTGTAATAAATAATGATAAGTCGGTGTCATTATTCAGGAGTTGATGTGGTAAGATTCAGTGTCAGCTTACTGTAGAAGTGCTGGAACTCTTATAATTACCATGGCACTATGCACAGTTGTCAAATTGTGAAGTCAGCCTATGTTCTCATTGTTGGAGACATAAATGTGGTTTCTAGTTTTCCTTCTGGTATTGTGACAGTATACGTTGATCAAAAGCAGCTTGTTCAGGAGAAGGTTTATTTGGCTTACACTTCCAGGTCACAAACATTGAGAGAATTCAGGGCAAGAATTCAAGACAAACTTGGAGGCAGCAACAATGGAGGAACACTTATTGGTGCCTCATTCTGTGGCTCATCCAACTAACTTTCCTATAAAGCTCAAGGATATGCTCACAGCCCAGCCTGATAAAGACAAAGATTCAGTTGAATTTCTTGAACCCTGAGAATTCTAAGCTGTGTCAAATAGACAGTTAATGCTAACATATGTGGTATATATTTTTATATTTAAAATAGATATTTCCTAGCTATAAAGAAAAATAAAACCATGCCTTATAAGAAAGCAGATGGAACTGCATTTTATTAAGTGCAATAAACTATCATAAATTAAGGTATCAATCCTTTATAGATAGTGATGGGCATATTACAGTAAAGGAGACTATTAGGGATACAGAAGGAAAGGTGCACTTGATGAGAGTAACAAAGTGGATGAATGTGACAAGTCACATTATGCATGTATATATGTATGTATAGATGTATGTATGTATGAGAGATCGTGTAACTTTACCCATTACCTTGTACAATCAATATAAGTTAAAAATTAATCAAAATACATGTAAGTACTAGGCAAGGTTATAAATTTGTTATTGATTTGTTATTTGCGATGCAAACATGTTTCTGAATCTCCTATTATATCCAATAAATATATGTAAATATTATTAATTTAACACATTATAAAAAGAGAAAGCTTTTCTTCATAAGCAGGTAAACAGTTTTTAAACATTATGTCCATGATGTAAAAAGAAAAAAAAAAGTCATGAGAGATTATTGTGGGAGGAGTGAAGGCTACCTTTTCATTATCTAGTGCACCAGGTATAGTGAGTTTCTGATGAGTCCAGTAAAATTTTGTGCAAGAAAAGCCTTTCAAATGCTAAAATCGAGAAAATTGAAAGCATCAATTTTTAGGGATGGGAGTTGATAGACACCAGATGATGTCGAGTTAGGAATGTTTTCCTGTGTTAAGAAACATTTTCTATCAGAGACAAAGTAAGTATGACTATTGTCTTTCCATGTAGCACAACTATAAATGTGAACAAACATAGAACATGAGAAGTTTCAGACAATGATAATCAAATAGCACCAGGAGTCATTGAAATAAGTTATAAAGGATCTCACAGGCTCAATAGAAAGGAGCTGACGAGTTACTATGAAGAAAATCTTTTCTAGGAGAGACACACTGTCATTGCTAAGGGGTAGTGTTCTGAAAGAGGAAAGCAGCCTTTAGGGTTAAAGGAGAACCTCATTTTCCCAAGAGGCTGGGAAGTTCCAGATCATGTGACTTTGCCAAAGTGCTTAGAGTTAAAGATAGATAGACGAAAAGTTAAAATTCAAAATTGTCTTGGGCAGGGCTTGGGTTTTAGTTGTAGTGGGGATGGATGCTGCAAGGCCTGTAGAGGCATGCTATTATCTCTCTGTAGAGGGAAGGCTGCAAAGTGTGTGGCCTGGTTTCTGGAAGAGAGAAGGAAGAATGTCATCTAATGCGATCATAGAGGATAATCAAAAATCAAAAACCTTATAACAACTCCATCTCACTGCCAGTACAGTAAGGGAGGAGGCAGAATAGTAGGGAGCAAACCAGGGTCCAGGAGTCTGCCTAGGTAAAGCAGGCTGTGGGTAAAATAAAGTAGCTAGACAGTAGGACTAAATATCAGGGAGAAAAGAACTTTGTGTTTAACTGAGAACTTTCAAACATTGATTTAATATGGGGAAGGTTCATGAGCCTAGGGAGATAGCAGTCATTGAAACACGTAAGATTTTTTTTTTTTCAAAGTTCATTTTGGAAAATCTAACAGCCATTGGTTGCTGGTATTTATGTATGCTGCTGTCTGGAGAACAGGGTATGGTGCTTTGTCTAGCTTCTTGTAAAAGCTACATTTTTGAAATTCATCAATTTTATTGTGTGTGGGGCAATGAGCTGTGAAGGCCGGAAATCCTGGTAGAAGAGCCCTAGAAGCCCTGGCACCCTGGCCTCTGGAAGGCTGGGATGGGAGGCACTTCGGGCCTTCCCAGCCACCTGGCTCTCTCAGCTTCAAGTTCTCCACAGTCCCTCCCACAGAGAGGCCCATGGTCAGTGATCACGTAGGAATAGCACCTTCATGCAGATGAGGTATCCCCAAGCTCTCAGATCAAGCCAATAGGGGTTACCTGCTGCCACCCCAAAACTGTATATATTGGTCAAGCTCAAAAGTAAAGGTGTGCAAGATTCTTCCCAGTGTCTGAGAGTTTTTGTTGTGGTCCCTCTCCTCTTTGCCGGCCTGCCTGTGCACTTCAAAGAGCTGTAACACTTCTCCCCTCTCCACCGCTGCCACTGAGGTACTGAGACTCGGTTGGTGGCAGGGCAGCAGCAGATTCTCCCTGCCTGCTCCCCTTCCATCCCGGACTGCTCGCAGACAGAGGAAGCAAGGCAGCCACTGAACGCACCCTGTCCTCAGCCTGGCCAGAGATCCTCATGGGACCCATCTGGAAGCGGACCCATAGCTGGCGCACAACGTGGGGGACAACACCAACAAACTTCAAGAATGAACAAGTCACTCCAACAGGGTGCTGCATCTAGACTCTCCTGTTTTCCCAGTGCACGCCACTGTTGCCTGTGTTCCCTTACCTCTATTCTGCTATGCGTCCACAGACCCACAGAATAGAGGCCAATATTGGCGTGCTGGCTCATCCAAACACAGCTACATGCCCCCACAGTCTGTCCTGCTGCGTGCTCAACCCACCCCACCCCCCGCAGTGTCTGAGGCCCAGAGCAGACATTTCGAGAGTTCTATGTCCATGCCCGCTGAAATCTGGCTGAGTTCATTCCTACCCGAGTACCAAGCTTTCTGTGCCTGCTTCTCCACTGTGGTGATCTCTGCCTCCCTGAGACATCTGCTCAAGATAGGAGACATGAACAACCTCATGCCCACGCACTCCCAAGACACGCAGGCCATCATCTCCAACATCTCCCCCCACCCCCCGTTAGTGGTGGACAATGTACATGGAGCCAGCTTCAAAAGCTCACTCCTCTGGCACCTGTGAGAACCGTGAGTTAACATCTCTGTCCATCCATCCTCCACCTCCACTCTCTCTCCTTCTCGTGTCCCTGGCTAACGTCTTTTCTCTAATTGTTAACTACAGTCTAATTCCTACCTAATTCAAAAGACTAGGTTTCTCTCTCCACGTGTTCTCTACAAGATGGCAGCGACTCCTTAGTCTCCATTCTTTACTTCTCCTCCCAAAAATCTCCCACATTCTGCCTGCTAACAGAGGTTTGCCCCTCCCCCAGGGGTCAGCTTTTTGAACTCTGCCTGCTAGCCTAGTGTAGACTTTCCCCACTCCTCCACCATTTGCGGCCGGCTGGTTACCTCCCAGCTGACTTGCCTGAAGCAACAGGGTAGGCTCCCTGCTTACCCCCCTCCCCACTTCACCTTCTAGGTCATTTGCGGCCAGCTATAGCCCAGCTGGCTTGCCTGATAGCAGAGGGTCTGAGACTCAGTCTGCTCCCTTCACCTCTGTTTACCTTACAGTTTCTTTCTCGAAACTAAAAACTCCAGGCAGAGCCTAGAGAAACTATACACTGCCTGCCAGCTCCCAAGAACTGCCAGCTACAAGCCAGCCTCCACGTGTCTCCCTGCCATGGCTCAGTTTTACACAGCCTTTTACTCCTTCTGACTCTCCTGTCAAACACCTATGTTTCTTGCTTTGAGCTTTTCTTAAAAGTTAGCCTTTCTTTTTCTCTAAGAAAAACAAAAGGGGGAATGCCCCGGCTTCTAACAGGCCCCTCCCCCACTGCTTTTAGACACTTCATTAATAATTTTCTCCCAAACAGGGATACCTACAGTAACGTTTCTGCTCTTCAACCAAAAATGTTTCGCCTTTTGTTTAATATTTCCTTTTCTCTCTAATACTCGTGATATATGTCCAACACTTTCTTCAACTTTTTAAAAATTTCTTTAAGGTTCGAAAGTCATCTAAATCTACTTCCACAGGTTAAATCAACATGCTGACCACCATCTTTCAGCTTTTAATTAGCAACTAATTCTCTTCACAGACAAACTGTGGATGCCTGTCGCAGATACTATTAACACAGTGTTTTCTCCTTCAGTCATCCAATTTCCTCAAACACCTTTGCCTTTCCAGGAGTGATTTAATGCTCAATATCCATGCTTTCCAGACATCTCCCCACCGGAAATGCTGCTTCCCTGTGATTATACCCACAGATCCAACAGAGAAAAGATGATGCCGAGTCAGCACCACCTCCTAGAATCTGCCAAGCTGCCTCCTCTCCAGACATCTCGTCAGACCTCAGACTCCAGAGACTGATGCCAATACAGTGCCACCTTCTAGAACCTGCCAAGCTGTCTTCTCCCAGTCATCTCACCTGACTGAAGACCCAGAGATGCTCGCTAAGACACAGAAACATACGCTGAGATAGAAGACAAATCCAGACCTTCCAGTTACAGATGAACTCTTGCCAAAGCCACATAGCTGAAGTGACATGTTAGTGAGGAAATCATAATGTCTATTTAGATTAATCAGATGTCATTATTCTCAAATTGTACAATATGTATTTAATTGATTCAATGACTCCTTGCTTTCCCAGCCCAACCCTCAATTCCCATTACCCTTGGCTTGGTTATGCTACACCCCCTGACCTGTGTAGTGTTTTCTTTTGACTTCCTCATCCAAAATTTTTACTACAGATGACACCTCTCCTAAGAGAGGGAATTGTGGGTGGCGAGCTATGAGAAAAAGGCCAGAAAGCCTGGTAGAAGAGCTCTAGAACCCCGGCACCCTGGTCTGGAAAGACCACTGGGATGGAAGGCAGTTTTGGCCTTCCCAGACATCTGGCTCTCTCAGCTTCAGCCCTCCACAGTCCCTCCCACAGAGAGGCCCACAGTCATTTGTCACATGGGAGTAACATCCCCACATGTGGCCTACATTATATCTCCACCTTTAGAGATTCACCTCCTTTTATGAAAGAAAACAGGGTGGGATGTGGGGCTGTGGAAATCCTGGGGTCTTTGGCCACGCCCCAGAGCCCAGACACCTAACATGCAGTGGGTCACGAAAGGCACAGGTGGAGGGCGTGGCTAACAGGTCTCTGCCTCAAGATTTAAATTACCTAAAGGCCGGAGTGTAGTCACCTCCCAAGCCCCTCCTCTCCCCAATATAAGGGGGCCTCTCCTGGTATTTTGTGGGAGAGTGTCATCATTTAGAAGCTTCACCAGGTCAATAAATCTACATGTCTTCAATTCCACGTGTCTCTTGCAACTGTGGACTTATTGAGTAAGTGAAAAACTTGTGTGGGGAGAAAGCCCTTCTCGAACTCTCTGCTCCAGTGGTCCCCGCCAGGCTCTCGTTCTCCCTGCACTCCCTGCTGCAGTCGTCCGTGGAGCACCTCTCGCCTGCAGCATTGGTCCGTGCACCCAGACCTTCATGGGCTGCCCCTTCCCTGCTCCAGGGACTCTCTCTTCCCCTGCGCCACTGCTCCTGGGACCCTGCGGCCACCTACAGCATATGGACAGTCCAAGCCCCACTGCACAGGCGAGATCAAACCATCAGCGGGACGTGCTGGGAGTCCCAAGTCCTGCCGACTGAGCCGTGGTTCTCAGGACAGCATCTGCCCTCGGGCATGTGCCTGCGACGCCGCCCCGTGGCCCACACGAGTTTTGAACCACAATTGTGGAAAATTTTTACTGTCCACTAATTCATTTTATAAAATTCTTACAGTTTCTGTATGGACTAACATTTGGTCTGGTTCTTGTTTGGCCAGTTATAAATATAGCTTTATGAATATTCTTATTTATACTTTTATGTAACTTTTTAAATACTCTTTAATTTTTTTGTGTGTTTTTTACATTTCAGTCTTTATCCCCGTCCTGGTCCACCCTTTGACTGTTTCACATCCCATACTGTGGGGTGATGGACTGTGAGAGGCAGTGGGGTACCCTATTGATTCTTCTTTGAACCCTGGTGACCCTAATGGGACAGTAGGAGTTTGGCCTTGCTCCTGGATCCTGGTTCCTTTCACTTAGCTTCAGCCATCCATAGCCCCTCCCATTAAAGGTTTGTGGCACTCAGTCACATAGCACAGGTAGAAGGCATGATTACAAGCTAGAGAGCCTCAAGAGATTTCCATATTAATGAGATACCTAAAGGCCAGAGGGTGTAGCCAATTAAGCATTCCTTCCCAGACCCTCCTCCTTGCAAAAGATATTTAACCTCAGGCCTGCTCTGAGGACAAGGGGTACAGTTTCTTCCACTTTTGGCCATGACAATAAACCTTTTAAAACCATGGACTTCCTTGTGTCTTTGGGGCCTGCCGTGGATAACCATAGAGAGCACCTTTGTAGGGAGCAGCCCTGCTTATACACTGAAGGCCTAAAATCAGCCATAGGCCTAAAATCAGCAATAGGCCTGACATATATTCCTGCAAGCACCAAGTCTTGGGTCTCTGTGGAAAAACACTGAAACAGATAGCTTGGAGTTATTGTAAACAGACAGCTTTGGTGGAAGGCTGCCAAGGCTGACTCATAGGCCTTGTAGATGGGTAACCTTGGTGGATAGTACCAACTTAGATAAAGACAAGTGAATCATAGGTGGAGTCATAGTGGTCTATCCCCTGAACCTTCACCCAGCTGACACTCTGTTCTGGAAGAGATATGTACTCCCCCTGAACACCTATGCTCCTGCATCATCCCCTTCCCCACATCCTGCCTTTTTGTGTATATAACCTGTGTGTTCAAAAGTAAAATTTACAATCTGATCAGATTATAGACAGGTCATCATTCCTTTTGTCTGTCTTTGCCTGCTCCCCCCCTCCCGCTCTCTTTTAGGTGACTTCCCTGGACTCCTGTTTAATGTCCTGCTGGACAGGACACACCTTCAACCAATGAGCTGCTGCCTAATCGCCCGCCAGAGGACTTCTCTGCATTCCAGCCATGGAGGCCACAAACTCAAGCAAGCTAGCCAAGCCAGCCATGACTCAGCCAAGCTAGTCACCTAGGCTGGAGCTTCTCTTCCTCATCCCTTTCTGTTGTGGGCCAGTCCAGCCTGTATGTCCTCCTCCATCTCAGTCCTTCTGTGGTCTCCCAGTAGCTCCTGGGTGCCCAAGGGCTGAGACCACTGGTCTCTCACCAGCTGCCTCAGCAGAGACCTTCTACCCAAGATCTCTGCCCACGTGGGTCTCAAACTAAGATCTCCCCATGCCCAGAGCGGAGTTCTGTGACTTCTCACAGCCTGACATCTGTCTGGCTCCTTATGGAGTAAACTCAGCCAAATTCCTGAGCTTCTTCGCTCTGAGCTGCTGTTCCAGACTCCTGGGGCTTCAGATGTGGGAGAACCACAACTCAGACCAACAGGACCCACACCTACACATTCGAGCCACAGCCCCACACCATATCTCCTCCCCCTGTCTCCAAGAGGATGTCCCCAAATCCCCACTCCAACCCCCATCTGACCTCCCCACTTCCTGTGGCCTTAAGTCTCTTGAGGCCTGCTGGTAATCTTCCAGGAAGTAGCAATTTTGGCTCTGATATAAATGTGTGTGTGTGTGTGTTTGCAATGTATATGTGTTTTCAGATATATACGATGTTTTAAAAATATGTGATATAGTTTTTCTCTATCATGTATATTCCTCAAGGTTTGAGCTGTGGATTCATCTGTTCCTCATGGCTACTGCATTTGTTACTTTATTTTTTAGGAGAAGTGACATATGATCATCATATTTTAGCTGGAAATTACACTTTCCATCTGTTGAACAGATTTCCATGTGCATGTTTATGATATAGATCTCCTTGTGGTATCTTGCTCAAAGCCTCCACCTATTTTCCTACTGGTGTACATGTTATCTCATCGGCTACGGCTACTTGTACTTTTTGAATGTTCCAGCAATTTACTTATTTTGTGATAAGATTATTGGAGCTCTCTTTTATTTTCTTTCAGAGTTTATCACCTCACCAAATACTCAGATGAGCAGAAATATTCACTTTCAAGCCATTCACTCAACCTCTTTTTCTGCTTAGTTGCTGGCGTTGATTTCAGTAGCACTGAGAGTCCCCAGAGTAAAAGCCTAAGCATAGGCAGCTCTCTGACCACTTCTTCCTGTTTCTCACGACAATCCTGGCTCATTGACTTTTGGTTTTGGTGCACAATTCTGAAATCCAATTTGTATTGCTTTTTAAATTGCTATTTATTCGTTGTAATTTTCATGTATTTACAATTCTTTCGATCAAATCCATCCATCCTTACCTTCCTGCGGTCCCATGGTCTGTTACCCTAACTCTCTCCCAACTTCATGTGCTCACTTTTTATTGTTATTAGTCACCCTATGGATATAAGCAGTACTGCTCATATGCTCCTAAGTGTGAGACCGTGTACTAAGTCATAGGTCACCAGCACCCATACCCCCAAAAAGGATTTCTCCCCTGCCCTCAGCAACCTTCACCTGCCAATAGCTTTTACTCTAGAAACTGGGCCTTACTTTTCCAAATGTCTGACCTTTCTCCTTGCCTGTTCTTCCTCCTCCTCTTCTTCTTTCTCCTCCTGTTCTTCCTCTTCCTCCTTCTTTCTTCTTCTTGGTTTCAGATTTATTGAAAATATGGCATAAAAGACTAAATGACTCCACATTACATTGTCAATAGCTGAAACCTTTTTCCTCCCCACTGCCCTCTTTCTCCTCCCACTCCCTTTTCCCCCTCTCCCCCTTATCAGAACCTTGATAGAGATACCTCTCATAAAACTAGTGAATCTGCTTCACCAGATGCATCACATAGCCAGCTATCTCATTGCAAAATTTCTTGCTGGGGATAAGGGCGATCTCCTTGTACAAGTGCTTGTTGGTGTGGAAGTCATTACCCAGAGCCAGTACTTCTCGGTTATGACCCAGGCCAGTCTTGCCAGTCTTGGTGCAAACGTAGCCCATGATGGTGAGTCTCTGTAAAAGAACCTGACACCTCTTAATGGTGACAGGCATTGTATGTATCAGGTAGCAGGGAACAGAAAGTGAGCTCTGAAAGTTGTCTTCTTTTAGAAAAACAAGCAAAAAAATACCTTCAATTTTTCAAATGGTGCACAAGCAAACTAAGTTAAATTCACCCCCATTTCCAAGATTAAGAATTTAACTGTGATTCATTGAAGGGAACGTTTATACATAATATATTTTCATTTCACACTTGAAGAGTATAAATTATTTTAAGTGTTCCAAAAATATTTGTATTTTTATACAATTCCTAGGCATTGGGTTTCTTTACATAGAGTTATGTTAGCTATGTATGTACTGTCTGTAAGGATGTTTGTCTTCCTTAGTAAACATTAGGATGTTTCTTTGCTTTTATCTTGGATGTTTACTAGTTGAGCTGGAATATCTCAATGTGGAAATGTTTTTTCATGTTTAGAAAATGCTCAGGTCCAATCTTTATTAGCGTCACTGTAAAGCAAAGGTGAAAAGCTAACAAAGCAAACAACCCAAATAAAAACCAAAACAAAACAGAGAAAACAATCTGAGGCTACAATAACTATTTAATGGCAAAGAGTACCAGATGATCTTATACTATGCCCATGTTACACTTGTATGCATATGAACAAATACACACACGCACACGCACACGCACACACACACACACATGCATGATTAAAGAAAATTCTTTAAAAAGAAACCATCCTTTCATTAGTTCAAATAATTTTTAAGGAATAATTTGATCATCTTTCTGGGACAGAGTTGTTTATTGGAATTTCTCACCTTATAATAGTTGTTAATGGAGTTCTAAAGTATATTTGTTAATTATTAGTTATATAAATTATGTTCATGGGACTGACGAAATGGCTCAGCAGTTAAGAGCACTGGCTTTTCTTGTGGAATATCTGTTTTCAGTTCCTGGTACCCACATGGTGGCTTTCATCCATCTGTAACTTCTTTTCTAGGTGATCTGATTCCCTCTTCTAGCCTATGTTAGTACTAGGCAAGTACATAATCAAGAAGCATACATGCAGGGAAAACATTCATCCACATGTCATAAAAATAAATAAATCTTTAAAAAATGTATTTTACTCAAACTCACTTGCAAAAACTTCTTACTTGAACCATTAAATGGAAAAATTGTGAACATTAATATCATGAATAATTTTACAATGATGTTTTTATCAGTGCTATACAGATATAAGAAGTGTATTATATCCTTTCAAAGGAAAATTATGTTTATATTTGTTTTGTTCCTATTATTAGCTATAGGAGGATATAAAAATATCTATTATTTCAAGTTAATCAATCTATTCACATTACTAATTATAAGAATGTTTATGTATTTATTTATTATTTATAAATAAGAAAGGGGATAACAACTGAAATGTAAATAAATAAAATATCTAATAAAAAACAAAAAAACAACAAAAAAGAATGCATTTATAAATACCATGGAATTATAACGTTTTTAAATGTTCATGAGAAATGCATGTGCATAAATAATTGCCTATATCTCCAGTATTACACTTATTTTAATAAGAATTTTTTTTAATTCTACAGAGTACATTAGTATCCCCATGCAATTTCAATCTACTTCTATATCACTCATTTCATAGTTTGAACCTATGCCATTTTGTATGTAAGTTTACAAATGTACACATACAATACATGTTCTCTTATGCCTGGTTTCTTTCAGTCAGAATCATTTTGAAATTTATAAAACAATGTCCTATACATCAGTGGGGTCCTTACTTTTGATTGTTGTATTGTTCTCACTTATGCAACAATATGTGAAACTAGTTTTTTCTTCAGATCCCAGTAGGAATGATCTCTCTCTATAATTATTAGCGAGTATCTTGACCTTTATAAGAATGATTGTAATGCTTGAGTTTATGGATAATGAATACTTACTACCCTAATTTTTTGACCATGATACTCTAACAAGCATGTAATAATTTTGATAGGTCTATGCCCTTATCAGTAATCAATTGTAGTCATATATTTGGAATTGGTTTCCATGTGAGATTGCTAAATTTAAAATTGGTTATGTAAGAGGTTCTTCATTGTGGCATATTTACATGATGAGCATATCAGCTACTAAGTTTGTAAATTTTTGATGACATGTATTTAATTTCACTTTTCTTGGAACTCATAATTTTATTATATTCTTATTATTGAATTCTAAGGTCGGCCAGGCAGTGATGGCGCATGCCTTTAATCCCAGCACTTGGGAGGCAGAGGCAGGCGGATTTCTGTGTTTGAGGCCAACCTGGTCTACAGAGTGAGTTCCAGAACAGCCAGCACTACAGGACTACAGAGAAACCCTGTCTCAAAGAACAACAACAACAAAAAAATTCCAAGAGTTCTAGACATATCTTCAATAGAAATCTTTTGTAAAGAATGCATATTCTGAATATTTGATTACATTTCACATTTTGCATTAAAATCTGATTACTGGTGACTTTTAAGACTGTTCTTAAATTTGATTGCTGCTAAGTTGTCACTTATATGATAAATGGCTTTATGTGTTACATAAGATTTTTTTTCTACTTCTAACTCAGAAACAAATTTTTTCCACCACTTTCTTCTAAATCTAAAATTTAGATTTTACATTTAAAACTATGGTTTATTCTCTATTATTGTTGCCTGTTATGTGAGAGTCACAATACCATTACTTCTCTCAGACTACTTAACCAAAATTTGTGTCATCTTTGGTGGAGATAATTTTTCTTCCTAGACAATTTGCTTAGAATAAACAAATTTATTTGTAATAAATCTACCTGTAATTTTTGTAGATAATTGATTGATCATTTCTCAACCTCAATCTGTTTTTGTATTGTCTATTCTGTTTTCTTATGCTATACTTTATGCTATCAGTAATAACATACATCATTTGATAATTTGCTATTTAATTATTCATAATAAAATTATGTTTAAAATTCCCACATACGATTTAAATTCTATAGTACTGTTGTAATTGTATTATTTTGTATAAGTGGGTTATATACAATTGTATATTATTAAGCGATTGTCATTATATACCCTGTCTCTGACTCTTCCCAAATGTGCTGCTACTTCCTACTTGCCCACCTTGATCATTTTTCTTTTTCTGAATCCTTTAAAATCATCCAATTTGTTTGTCCCAGAGTTCATGGATATATAATCTTCCTGAGTATTATCAGTTTATCAGATAATAGATTTTTAGAGAAAACTGCCTTTCTTTTCCCAGCAGCTAACAATTGACATTAGCTCCAAGGCTAGGGGTGGGATTGTTTGCCTGACTCTTCTATTCAAGCTGGGATTTGTTTAGATTTGGGCTTGCATAGATCTTAATCATAGTATGGAACTCACTATGACATCATATGTGCAGCTGCCCTGTGATGCCCAGAGACTGATTCCTTGTAGTCATTGACCATTCTTATTCTCTTTATGTTCCTACTTCTGCAATGAGCTTTGCATGGGGGTGGGGATGGGGTATACTTGTTTCACATTGAGCTGAGAATTCCTGAGCCTCATAATCTCTGTTCAATGAACAGTTGTGTGTCTCTGTGCTAATCATCATTTACTGCAAATAGAAGCTTTGATTATGGTTGGGAGGTATGTTGGTCTGTGAGTATATAGATAAGCCATTAGGAATCAGTTTAATACTATACCAATTTAGCAGTGTAATAATGATATGTTCTCCACTGAAGTCTAAGTCCTGAATGGCCATTGGTTCTTGGCCAAGTAGTACCCTGTATGGCTTTCACCATGTAAAGCAGGGTTTAAAATATAATGAATCATTATGTTCATGCCACTGTAGCATGTTTGATAATACAGTTTTAGTATCTGATTAAGCTTCTGCAGAGACTATAGCTTCAGTCAGAGTGACACTGCAAAGGGGAAGAGAAGAGCCCGAGGCTGTGCTTCTTGAGAGTCCAGATTCTATTTAAATTCTGCAGGGTTTGGGTTACTCATTAGTCCCCACCCTCAAAATGATCCGTGTGTGTGTGTGTGTGTTTATCTAATTATTTGCCAGATGACACTTAGACAAAATGAAATAAAATTCCAATACAAAGATAGTGTTTGGCTCATGGTTTCTTCTTCCCTCCCTCTCTCCCACCTTACTGCTTCCTTCGGTCTCCTCCTTTCTTGTTTTCCTGTTTCCTTAAGTGTCACTTAAGACTGGATACTGCACTTCTCTAACAACATTAGAATCAAGAGTTTAAAGTATTTGCTACCTGCATATATCATATACTTATTTCTCTAGGAAATGGAGAAAAACTATCTAGTTGGGTAGCTTTTAACAAGCATCAATTTATTAACCTCTCATAAGAAATTTTGCCCCTTTGATTTCTTACATTCTTAATGACTCAGCATGTAGTTCTGTTGTAGTAATTATTTAAAACGGCCACTGGTCAAGCTGACTATCTAAGCTGCGGTGTCTCTGCCTAGCTCAGCTGCCATGTTTCTCTTCCAGAGGCCACATACGCACAGCAGCTAGAACTGGCCCAACAGAAACATCAGCCCTGCCACCCACGAGATGCCAGCATGAGAGATGGCTCTGCCAATCTTCCATGGTGTCTCCACAAGGCTGGGCATTGCCCAGACCATTCCGCCATCCATGTGGGCCCAGTAAGAGAATGAGACTCTAATTCTTATAGATTAATCAAAGGCTTTATATGTTTGGTAATGATTAATAACAAGATGCCCAGTCAGTCAGATGTGTAACCCAATACCCAACATAGATATACCAACTACATTTGACTGCTACAGACACGTGAACATCTGCCTCCATCTCCTCCTCTCTCTCTCTTCACTCCTCCTCCTCCTTTTCCTCCTCTCCTCCTTACCCTCCTCTTCCTTTCTACTTCCTCTTCCTCTCCTAACTCTTCCCACATTAGCTCCTCCTACATAGTTCTGAAGCAGTCAACTCAATTTTCAATTCTTTACCTTTCATCTGTGGCATAATCTTCCTTATCTTAATAATTTACTCAGCAATATCTGCAACTTGTTTAATACCTCTATTCTCAGGAGAAAAACTACATTAGGTACGTTTATTCTCTTTAGAATATAAATGGCTCACCCAAACCTTATTTCCCCATCAAAGAGTAATAAGAACTTTTGTAATATTTAATATGAAATATTTAGCTTAGGTGAAATTATTTTAAAATATTTGACAGTATGGTTAAGAATCTTACTGTACAGACCCGATTAATTAAGTTTCTGTTTCAAAATTTCTTCCTGTCAGAGCTCATAGCACCAGCTTCCTTATCGAACCTCTGCTTCTATCTGTGTTATAGTTCCCTGTACATTAATCAGTTAATCAGTTCTATGGTTTTCAACACTAGCCAAGCAAAATCTGTTTTATTGGTATATCATTTACAATTAACATATGTATAAGTGTTGTCTGTAGTTTTTAAAAAACAATCCACACTAATCTGGCTAAACACTGGCAACAGCCATCCACCCACTGTGGCCAGTCTGCAGAAAGCCAGCTACTACTAGCTCAGATTCCCTTGGCCTGGTAAAATGATAACACTAGAGACATGGAATATACCAGCCAGATTTATAACAGTAAATCTTCAACCACAAAATACCCACAAAAAGAACATAAAACTCAATTTATATAAATAGAAGCTGTACACCGAGATTGGGCAAATGTACCCTATATTGCTTATTGCCCATCTATGAAAATTTTAGCTACTTGTGGCTTCTCCAGACCATGTGGGTCAGCTCCATCTTCTCTTTCTTGTTCCATCTTGTCTCTCTCTCCACATCTCTGTCTTATTTCCTTCTCCCCGTTTCTTTCTGTTCTACCCAGAAGATCCTGCCTCCATATCTTCACCTAGTGATTGGCTTTTTCTGGTCTTTATCAGCGAAGCAAATAACTAGGGGAAATTCCCCTACATATGAGAAAGTCCATATGTGAAGGAATAAAAATTTGTATGTTGAAATTTTTTTATAGAAAACATACGGATACTTTACACCACATGTCTTTTCTGTAATGGAATTGTCAGTAGTTCATGACATTTGAGCATGCATTACTTAAGTCTCTATTCTTAGGTCAAAGTAAATGCTAGGTCTGTGTAGGAGGAGTTTGCACAGGATGCTGGAATTTGCTTACATCAGTCTATGAAGATTTTGAGACCTTGCTTTGGAAAAAACATGCCTACATATCAAGGGATCAATTAATAAAGATCATTTCAGGTGTATTTTTCAAGTAAACACTCAATGTCTACTATGTTCTTTTAGTAGCTACTTTTTTAGTGAAACAGTTCAGTTTAATGATTTCTGTCCCAATTTTCAGTAACAATATATTATAACCAGTCAAAGTAATATATGAGGTATGTGTCTTGAAAACAGAAATAAGTTTTAATGACTGAGGATATTTACAGAGACAATTACAGATTAAATCTTAGGACAAAGAAGTCAATTTTATCTTGAGTAATAAGTTGTACAACAGTTCTTTAAAATAGTATTTAAGATACAGTATCACACAGCATATTTAGACTAAATGAAAATACACTCAAAAGCTTGAAATTACACCAAGGCAAATACATTTTGAAGGTGACCAGATGATATAAACAGTACCTACCAGATAAGATTTCCATCCACACTACCACTTATTTGATTCACTTGCTCATTAATGCACTCAATGCTATTATGAATGTCCAGTGTGAAAATGAGAAATAATGACCTCATCTTTAAGTCATATAAAGTTAGATGCAGCTCTTTTTTGTTCTTAACCTTACTAACACTATCCATTTCTCTCAAACCATGATGAGGTTTTTTTTTTTTTTATATATTTTTTTTAATTTCTTTTTTTCTTTGAACATGAAATGCTTTTTTATAGCATGTTTTACAAGGGGAGGGGGTAAGAGGGTCCAGGTGGTGGAAAAGTACAAAATCTTCTTGGCCTGTGCCTTGAAACATGTCATGGTCTATATGGTACACTGCCTTGAATTATGATCTACCTGCAGTTCTTCAGAAGATATGGTACACTGCTTGAGTTATGGTCTCCCTGCTATTCTTAAGAAGACATGGTACTCTGCTTTGAGTCTATCTGCAGTTGCTAAGCAGGATCTTGCAGCTGCCAAGCTTCAGAGGACATTATGCAGGTGGGGAAAGGTAGGGGGTAAGGGTAAGGGCGAGGGTCCTGGCTTCTGGCATCTCCCCCTTCTCTGTTTAGTTAGAGAAGGCGTCTTATGTTCAATCCCAACTATGTGAGTTTTGAATTTGGATGTCTAATTATGGGGGGTCTTAGACAAGTTCACAACCCCAAAACACTGATGTGAGACAAGTCACATCGATGGTCGAAGGCTTTAGGCTGTCGACGATGGGCAACGTCAAGGGACTCTGATGTGGGTGAAAGGAGGGTGAGAGCCCTGTCTTAGGCCATGTAGGCTGCACCCACTCCCAGCACCACGCACTCCTTTTCGGCTGCATTGGGTGGGCCCCTGGGAAGTGGACCTACAATAATCCCGTCATTGGGCTAACTCACAGCCATCCTAGTCTCTTGTATATGTTCAAGTTACCAACCATTTGTCAGTTTGGGGTGTAATATTGTCATAAAGGAAGGCTCCCCAATGTTAGCGGCCATATCAAGGGTGGCCTTGGTTTAGGAAAAAGCCAATTTTTGTTGTGGTGATCAAGAGGCCAAGCTCTCTAGCGAGAGAAATGAGGGCAAAGCCAGGCATACCAGGTACCCTTCTGGAGGGCGTGGAAGTCTAGGGGTCGACCATAGGGGGAGGCAGGGGAGCTGACAGCTGTGTCAGTCTCCTGTGGAGTCACTTCTGGATCCTCTGCAATTTTCAGCTGATGGTAATGAACTTCAACTGCCTTCTTGATGGCAGCATCAACCTGGTTCTGTGGACGACAGGTCACGGGCGATGATCTCTGTCTTGCTCAATCTTGATGTCGTGCGCACATCCTCTCAATGAGGGTCCGTCCGGATGGGTCCTTGCCTCGAGCCCCACGTCTGGGTGCCACTTGACCCGACCGGCGGGTCCTGGTTATTCGTGGGGGCGAGGAGGACTGCAACCTGCTATTCTTCAGAAGATATGGTACACTGCTTGAGTTATGGTCTCCCTGCTATTCTTCAGATGATATGGTACACTGCTTTGAGTCTATCTGCAGTTGCCAAGCAGGATCTTGCAGTTGCCCAGCTTCAGGGGACCTTGTGCAGGTGGGAAAAGGTAGGGGGTGAGGGTAAGGGCGAGGCTCCTGGCTTCTGGTCCATCTGGGTTAGAACTTCTAATAGCAGGCATCACGGGTGATTCAATTTTACCTGGAAAGAAAAAAGAAGGGGATTCTCAGGGAGATTTCTCTTCCCTGGATGTAAATTGTTATTCATCGTATTTATGATTGGGCCTGGCTTTGTGAGGGTATCTATTTTTTTCATTAATATTTGTGGTAGCCGGTTAGCTGTGCCTTCTGTGGTATTGGGCAGGCATATCATTCCTCGGCTCCATAAAGGAACTGGGACTGGGGCATTCCCTTTATGGATATGAGGGTCCTTCCCCATATCTGTGGCAAAGTTTTGTTGGTCTTGGTGGTGCCCGAGGTCACCAACATGGTCAGCAAGAGATTTGCCATGAGCTTTCAGCTTTAGAGAGAGAAAAGTGAACAAGGCATGATGGAGAGTATTTCAGGGGGACTCCTTCTGAGGGGGTACCGTTCCCCCTCTTTTGTTTTTAAAGCCAATTTTTCAGAGTTCTTGTAAAATCAGGGCAGAAGCGCCAACAGTTGCTCCTTCCACACTCAGAGAGTCATGAAGGCCTTATTTAAGGATATATAAATCTATATTAATAATCTTTTGTCAAAGGACTTTTATAGCTCCACTGACAATTAATCAGACTATATGATATATCGATTAGAAATAGCTTTTTCTACTTTTTGTGAGATTACCTCTCTTTTGTCAATTAACTGTTGAGGAAGTTAGGGTTTACCTCTCTCTTGAGAATATTGAACAGAGATTTAAATTCTTTTGTGGAGAGCTTAAAATAGTATCTTAGCCAATTTGCATCTCCTAGAAACTTTTGAAATTAATTTAAAATAAATAGACTTCCTTTTTTTTAAATCCTTTATCTGTGTGGGGTTTTTATTGGGTATTATACGTATTTACCTTTCAATGTTGTCTCCTTTCTCATTCTCCCCCCAAATCCCTTATCCCCTACCCCTTCCTCCTATTTTTTTGTGAGGGTGTGCTCCAAACATCCTCCCAGTCCCATCTCCCTGCTCTCGAATTCCAACACAGTAGGGGATCCGAACTTTTGGGGACCTTGGCCCTCCACTTTCACTGGAGTCTAACAAGGTCACCCTCAATTCCCTATACAGGTGCGTGAGTCCCTCCCTTTGTACTCTCTGGTTGGTGGTTTAGACTTTGGGAGTTCTGGTTGAAACTTTTGATGCTCCTTCTAAAAAGGACCAACGCATTCATACTTTGGTCTTCCTTCTTCTATGTGAGTTTTATGTGGTCTATATGAAGATTCTTAGAAATTGTGAGCTTTTGGGCTAATATCCACTTATCAGTGAGTGCATACCATGTATGTTCCTTTGAGATTGGGTCATCTCACTCAAGATGATATTTTCCAGCTCCATCCATTTGCCTAGGAATTTTGTGAACTGATTGTTTTTAATAGCTGAGTAGTACTCCATTGTATAAATGTACCACATTTTCTGCATCCATTCTTCTGTTGAAGGGCATCTGGGTTCTTTCCAACTTCTGGCTATTATAAATAAGGCTGCTATGAACATGGTGGAGCATGTGTCCCTGTTGTATGTTGAAACTTCTTTTGGGTATATGCCCAGGAGTGGTATAGCTGGGTCCCTGGGTAACGCTATGTTCAATTTTCTGAGATACCGCCAGACTGCCTTCCATAGTGGTTGTACCAGTTTACAATCCCACCAACAGTGGAGGAGTGTTCCTCTTTCTCCACATCCTCGCCAACATGTACTGTCACCTGTGTTTTTGATCTTAGCCATTCTGACTGGTGTGAGGTGGAATCTCAGTGTTGTTTTCATTTGCATTTCCCTGATGACTAGGGATGCTGAACACTTCTTTAGGTGCTTCTCAACCATTCGAGCTTCCTCAGTTGAGAATTCTTTGTTCAGGTCTGTGCTCCATTTTTTAATAGGGTTCTTTGATTGTCTAGAGTCTAATTTCTTCAGTTCTTTGTATACCTTGGATATTAGCCCTTTATCAGATGTAGGGTTGGTGAATATCTTTTCCCAATCTGTTGGTTGCCGCTCTGTCCTATTGACTGTGTCCTTTGCTTTACAGAAGCTTTGCAGCTTTATGAGGTCCCATTTGTCAATTTTTGGTCTTAGAGCACAGGCCATTGGCGTTCTGTTCAGGAACTTTTTCCCTGTGCCTATGTATTCCAGGCTTTTTCCCAGTTTCTCATCTATTAGTTTCAGTGTGGCTGGTTTTAGGTGGAGGTCCTTAATCCACTTGGAATTGAGCTTTGTACAAGGAGATAAGTATGGATCAATTTTCATTTTTCTACATGCTGACCACCAGTTGGACCAGCACCATTTGTTGAAAATGCTATCTTTTTTCCATTCGATGGTTTTAGCCCCTTTGTCAAAGATTAAGTTACCATAGGTATGGTGGTTCATTTCTGGGTCTTCTATTCTATTCCACTGATCCTCCTGCCTGTCTCTGTTCCAATACCATGCAGTTTTTATCACTATTGCTTTGTAGTACAGCTTGAAGTCGGGGATGGTGATTCCTCCAGAAGTTCTTTTATTGCTGAGAGTAGTTTTCGAAATCCTGGGTTTTTTGTTATTCCAAATAAATTTTAAGATTGCTCTTTCTATCTCTGAGAAGAATTGAGTGGGAATTTTGATGGGGATTGCACTAAATCTGTAGATGGCTTTTGGCAAAATAGCCATTTTTACTATATTAATCCTTCCAATCCATGAGCATGGGAGATCTTTCCATCTTCTGAGATCGGCTTCGATTTCTTTCTTCAGGGGAATGAAGTTCTTGTCATACAGGTCTTTTACTTGCTTGGTTAGGTTCACACCAAGGTATTTTATATTATCTGTGACTATTTTGAAGGGTGTCATTTCCATAATTTCTTTCTCAGCCAGTTTATCTTTTGAGTAGAGGAAGGCTACTGATTTGCTTGAGTTAATTTTATATCCAGCCACTTTGCTAAAGTTGTTTATCAGGTTTAGGAGTTCTCTGGTGGAAGTTTTGGGGTCACTTAAGTGTACTATCATATCATCTGCAAATAGTGAGATTTTGACTTCTTCCTTTCCAATTTGTATCCCTTTGACCTCCTTGTGTTGCCTAATTGCTCTGGCTAGGACTTCCAATACTATATTAAATAAGTAGGGGGAGAGTGGGCAGCCTTGCCTAGTCCCTGATTTTAGTGGGATTGCTTCAAGTTTCTCTCCATTTAGTTTAATGCTGGCTACTGGTTTGCTGTAAATTGCTTTTACTATGTTTAGGTATGGACCTTGAATTCCTGACCTTTCCAAGACTTTTATCATGAAGGGGTGTTGAATTTTGTCAAATGCTTTCTCAGCATCTAGTGAGATGATCATGTGGTTTTTTTCTTTGAGTTTGTTTATATAATGGATTACATTGATGGATTTCCGAATATTGAACCAACCCTGCATTCCTGGGATGAAGCCAACTTGATCGTGATGGATAATTGTTTTGATGTGTTCTTGAATTCGGTTCGCTAGAATTTTATTGAGTAATTTTGCATCAATGTTCATAAGGGAGATTGGCCTGAAGTTCTC
The DNA here is from genome assembly GCF_004785775.1 of Grammomys surdaster. NCBI lineage: Eukaryota > Metazoa > Chordata > Mammalia > Rodentia > Muridae > Grammomys > Grammomys surdaster. The sequence goes on from NW_021604660.1 coordinate 2,089,637, forward strand.
TTTCTTTGTTGGGTCTTTGTGTGGCTTAGGTATGAGTGTAATTGTGGCTTCAAAGAATGAGTTGGGTAGTGTACCTTCTGTTTCTATTTTGTGGAATAGATTGAAAAGAATTGGGATTAGGTCTTCCTTGAAGGTCTGATAGAATTCTGCACTAAAACCATCTGGTCCCGGGCTTTTCTTTGTAGGGAGACTTTTAATGACTGCTTCTATTTCTTTTGGGGTTATGGGACTGTTTAGATGGTTTATCTGGTCCTGATTTAACATTGGCAACTGGTATTTGTCTAGGAAATTGTCCATTTCATCCAAATTTTCCAATTTTGTTGAATATAAGCTTTTGTAGTAGGATCTGATGATTTTTTTAATTTCCTCAGTTTCTGTTGTTATGTCCCCCTTTTGAGTTCTGATTTTATTAATTTGGATACTGTCTCTCTGCCCTCTGATTAGTCTAGCTAAGGGTTTATCTATCTTGTTGATTTTCTCAAAGAACCAGCTCCTGGTTTTATTGATTCTTTGGATAGTTCTTTTTGTTTCAATTTGGTTGATTTCAGCCCTGAGTTTAATTATTTCCTGCCTTCTACTCCTCTTGGGTGTATTAGCTTCTTTTTGTTCTAGGTCTTTCAGGTGCTCTGTCAAGCTGTTAGTGTATGCTCCCTCCAGTTTCTTTTTGTAGGCACTTAGAGCTATGAATTTTCCTCTTAGCACTGCTTTCATTGTATCCCATAAATTTTGGTATGATGTGTCATCATTTTCATTAAATTCTAAAAAGTTTTTAATTTCTTTCTTTATTTCTTCCCTTACCTGATTATCAAGGAGTAGGGTGTTGTTCAGTTTCCATGTAAATGTGGGCTTTCCATTCTCTTTGTCATTTTTGAAGACCAGCCTTAGACCATGGTGATCTGATAGGATGCAGGGAATTATTTCAATTTTCTTATATCTGTTGAGGCCTGTCTTGTGCCCAATTATATGGTCTATTTTGGAGAAGGTACCATGAGGTGCTGAGAAAAAGGTATATTCTTTTGCTTTAGGGTGAAATGTTCTATAGATATCTGTTAAGTCCATTTGGTTCATAACTTCTGTTAGTTTTACTGTATCTCTATTTAGTTTCTGTTTCCATGATTTATCAATTGCTGAGAGTGGGGTGTTGAAGTCTCCCACTATTGTTATGTGAGGTGCAATGTGTGTTTTGAGCTTTAGTAAGGTTTCTTTTATGAAATTCGATGCTCTTGTATTTGGCGCATAGATATTCAGAATTGAGAGTTCATGTTGGTTGACTTTTCCTTTGACAAGTATGAAATGCCCTTCCTTATCCTTTTTGATAGTTTTAAGTTGAAAGTTGATTTTATTCGATATTAGAATGGCTACTCCCGCTTGTTTCTTAGTGCCATTTGCTTGAAAAATTGTTTTCCAACCTTTTACTCTAAGGTAGTGTCTGTCTTTGTCACTGAGGTGGGTTTCCTGTAAGCAGCAAAAAGCTGGGTCCTGTTTGTGTATCCAGTCCGTTAGCCTATGCCTTTTTATTGGGGAATTGAGTCCATTGATGTTAAGAGATATTAAGGAGAGGGTGTTCTTGCTTCCTGTCATTTTTGCTAATAGTGGAGACATCATTTGTGTGGTTATCTTCTTTTGGGTTTGATGGAAAAGGATTATTTTCTTGCTCTTTCTGGGGTATGATTGCCCTCCTTGTATTGGAGCTTTCCTGCTATTATCCTTTGTAAAGCTGGATTTGTGGGAAGATACTGTGTAAATTCAGTTTTGTCATGGAATATCTTAGTTTCTCTATGGTAATTGAGAGTTTTGCTGGGTCTATGGTAATTGAGAGTTTTGCTGGGTAAAGTAGCTTGGGCTGGCATTTATGTTCTCTTAGGGTTTGTATGATATTTGTCCAGGATCTTCTGGCTTTTATAGTATCTGGTGAGAAGTCAGGTGTAATTCTGATAGGTTTGCCTTTACATGTTATTTGGCCTTTTTCCCTTACTGCTTTTAAAATTCTGTCTTTGTTTTGTACATTTTGAGTCTTGATTATTATGTGACGGGAGGTATTTCTTTTTTGATCTAGTCTGTTTGGCGTTCTGTAGGCTTCTTGTGTGATTATGGGCATCTCATTCCTTAGGTTAGGGAAGTTTTCCTCAATAATTTTGTTGAAGATATTTACTGGCCCTTTAAGTTGGGAATCTTCACTCTCATCTATACCTATTATCCTTAGGTTTGGTCTTCTCATTGCGTCCTGGATTTCCTGGATATTTTGAGATAGCAACTTTTTGCATTTTGCATTTTCTTTGATAGTTGTGTCAATATTTTCTAAGGTATCTTCTGCACCTGAGATTCTTTCTTCTATCTCTTGTATTCTGTTGGTGATGCTTGTGTCTATGACTCCTGATTTCTTTTTTAGGTTTTCTATCTCCAGAATAGTCTCCCTTTGTGATTTCTTTATTGTTTCCACTTCCATTTTTATGTCCTGGATGGTTTTGTTCAATTCCTTCATCTGTTTGTTTGTGTTTTCTTGTAATTCTTTAAAGGATTTTTGTGTTTCTTTAAGGACTTCATCCTGTTTTCCTGTGTTCTCCTCAAGTTTTTTGATAGTGTTATTTACTTCCTTCTTGTAGTCCTCTAGCATCATCATTAGAAATGATTTTAGATCTGGTTCTTGTTTTCCTGGTGATATGGGGAGTTCAGGACTTTCTAATGTGGGAGAACTAGGTTCTGATAATGGCAAGTACCTTGGGTTGCTGGTGCTTGTGTTCTTGCGCTTGCCTTTCGCCATCTGGATCACCTTTGTGCTATCAGAGCTGTCTCTGACTGGGGCCTGTCTTTCCTATTATCTAGGTTGTGTCAGAACTGTTTGGGATGGGTTTTGCTGCTTGAGTTAGAGATGAGGCCCAAGATGTGCTCAGTGCTCAGGTGGAAACCGGAAGGGGCCAGGACTCCGGGTCAGGAGCGGATTCCTGGATCCCAATGAGTCCCAGTGGGTCCCAGTGGGTCCCAGTGGGTCCCAGTTGTTCCCTGATTGGGGGCGAGCACTGCCACCTCCTAGCCTAAGAAACTGCTTGAGCTAGCTTGAGCCACGGAGAGCCCCGCTCCCTCTAGGTTCTGTGAGATTGGGTGCAGAGCTGACTCCCGGGATCTGCTCTGGCACAGACCGGAAGGAACCCACGCTCTGGGCCCAGGAGTGAACTCCTGGGTCCCAGTGGGTCCTAGCCACTCCCTGTTCGGGGGCAAGCACTGCCACCTCCTAGCCCAAGACCCTACTTGGCACAGAGGTCCTGCGAGCCCCGCTTCCTCTGGAGTCTGCGAGATTGGGTGCAGAGCTGCCTCCCGGGATCCGCGAGTGCTCGGGCCCCGACCGGATGGAGCCCGCTCCAGGCCAGGAGCGAATTCCTGGGTCCCAGTGGGTCCCTGTTGCTCCCTGTTTGGGGTGAGTGCTGCTTTTTCCTTACCTGGGATGCTGCGTGAGTTCAAGCTCCTGGGAGTCCCTGTTTTTCTTGGTTTTCTGCGGTTGGGTACGGAGCTGCTGCCTGCGACCTGCTCTAGGCTTGGTCCCAAACCGGAAGTCTCCATGATGAGGTTTTAAGAGTAGGGACTTTTAATAGATTTAAGTTAGGCAATTCTTTAGTAGTAAAACACCCAGGCTATGAAATCTGTTACACTGTTGTCCTGTTTTTCTATAAATACCAGTATGTAGCAACACTGGTCTCCCACAAGTCTCTTAAACTCTATATGAAATCAAGAGCTTTTTCTCAAAAGATCTTATTTTGGCCTTTTAAAATTTAATCTAGTCTGTCATACATTTTTACTACATCTACCCTACTACCCTTCCTCATCATACTCCCTGTACCAGATTATAACTGAGAGAAAGAGCGGGGTGGGGGGGGATTGAGAGAGAGAGAGAGATTGAGAGAGAGAGAGAAGAAAAGTACTGAGAAGGTCAGGTACTGACAATATATTGTTGCTTGACTCATTTTGCTGCAATGGACTGCATTTCTCATTGAATTGGGCTGTAGACATTTCGCAGTTACCAAGTTGACTTCATTTCTCTCTTGTTTATGCAGCCAAACCCTTTCCTCCTAGTTATCCTGTTGGAGTGACTATGGCTCAAAGTTGTCTTCTCATTTAGTATCCTCCTGGGAGCTATCTCTGACTCCACCTCCTCCCTCACAGGTTAAAGAATAACAACCCAACCCCTTATCACTCAAGAATCTTGATGGTATCCTTTTTTTTTCTCTCAGTACCCTTATCTTGATCCAGTTCTTTTCCCTCCATTCATGGGGTGATCTGGAACTTAAAAGAGACTGTATCTGTTCTGATTTGTTCATTTTTTTTTTTTTTTAGCCACTATTCATGCTGCTTTTTCTTTGTCTTAGATTCTGGACAAATTCTGAGAAAAAAAGAGAAGAAAAAAAAATCCTGTATCTATTGTTAAAAGAACCGAAGTTTTTTAGGTGGAAATAGTAAGAAGGATTTACTGCCCCTGCAATAGACACCAGGCCCTTTCCAGGTAGTAAATCAAGACAAAGGTTCCATAAGCAGGCCTTATCACTCCCCGTCTAAAAGGAGATTAAATAAACCCTTCTTCAAGCTCAACATTCAAGCCCTGGGCTTGGCACCAATGAATGCCTTTTGCCTTTTTTCTTTTTTCAATATACCTCACAAGTTTAATTTGCAATGCTTTCTTTTGCCTTTGTACATTTAAATAAAGCACTTAGGCACCCCAGGATACTTCCTGGACAGCTTCTAGTTCCTAAGAGAGATCTGATTTCCTTCCAAGTATTTCAGGTGCTCTAACTTACCCTTCTGAGTGCCTCAGGAAACTTGACACCCATTCTGTGTCCTTGGAAACTGAATTAATTGACAGGAAACAAACAGTACTTTGCATGCATTCCAATGACTCTCTGTGTCTTTCACTTTTAGAATATGGGACCCCAGGAGTGTAGAGCCATTTATACATTTAACCTCATATTTCTATCTCCTTTTACCAAATGTAACCAAGAGAAAGAGTTCTAAAATGCCTACAATCTGCTTTTTGCCCATTCTACTAGGTGTCTCTAAAACTGTTTTCTGTTTTTTTTTTTCATCAGACTCTATTTTGCTTAAATATAATGTCTTGAGGTTTATTGCTCAGGTGAAATGCCATGATCAAAAGCAATCTGGGGAGGAAAGGGTTTATTTTAGCTTACAGTTTGACATCAAAGTGTAGGGGATGCCAGTGCAGAAACTCAAAAGGGCAGAGACTGAAACAGAAGTCTTGGAGGACCTAGCCTTATCAGCTTGCTTTCCACAGCTTGCTCAGCCTACTTTCTTATAGTAACTAACACCATCAAGCCAGGGGTGGCACTAACTGTGCTAACTGTAAGCTGGTTCCTGCCACATAAATCATCAATGAAAAAAATGCACCACATACTACCCCACAGGCCAATCTGATGGAAGCTTTTTTTTCTTCCTAGGTTCCCTCTTCCAAAATGATGATAGTTTGTTCAAGTGCAGTGCTATACATGCTAAACTCATTTCTCACATTACAAACATCACACATTTACGTCACTGAATTTCCTTTCAATTTCTTCCCCAAGCTTTCCATTATTATTTGCACAAGTCTTTTCATATTATATTAGCTGAAACTATTCTCAGAAAATTCTTCATAAAACACCACACCCTCAGGTCTATCTGCTTTATTCCTAATTTGCTGTGTATTCTTAATCTAACAGCATATTAAACAGTTACCACAGCAAAAGTAAAAAGTAATGAAGAGAAAGATGTGGGATGGCAAACCATTTGTTTTACATGGACTTCTGGTCCCTGCAGATCATCCTTAAAATACTGTGCTCTGAAGCCCCTTAAAGTACAAACTTTCTGGAATTCAAAGTGCTGGTTTTCACCTTAGTTTATGATTGGAACTTTGTCATAGCTTTATAGAGAACCATGTAGCTTTAAATGCTATAACATTTATTATATAGCATTTCTAATTTCTGTGACTACACTATTGTAATTGTATATAACCATTGTACCTTTTTGTTAAACTTTGACACATGCTTTATTTGCTTTTTAAAGTTCATTTGGATAAAAGTGTATGGTTTTGTTTTTTTGCCAGGTGACTTCTATTCCAACAAATACAAAAGCATCATGTGCAGTTGCTGGTTCTTAATTCTACTTCTCATGGAAAGAAAAGTGGGCAGAAGTGTTTGTGAGCAATATATTCAGGGAAAGCCATAAGTTTCTTTTAAAGGGGCATATTTATAACAGACATCTATTAGTCAATTTAGTCATCATCCTTGACAGGTATACAAAATGTTCTATTTAATCATATTCATCCTTTTAGAGTTGTGGGCAGTGCTTGACTGTACATCATTAATTTCAAAGTACATTTGAATGATAAAATTATTAAGAGGTGTCATGACTAGAAACCATCTGGAAATTTTCAAACCAGTGCTCCCATGCCCTAAATAATAAAAATAATAATAATAATAATAATAATAATAACAATAAAATAATAAAAATAATGATAATAATACAACTTCAACTAAAACTAACTTTAGCCTGGACAAATCCCAAATGTATGTCCCCAGGTACAGCACTATATCTATTTGAATATTTTCTTGTCCCTAATCCATTTTCAAGTGCAGGCTAATAATGATCAACATAATTATTTACATTGTAGGCAACATAATTAATTACTTCAGTGCCAATTGTACATTTATTATAAATTCCAATGACTGCTCTAAGTTTATGGAGGTTCATTGAGTTGTATAGTCTTTGGACTAGCTTATTTTGCTGTGCAATTTTTTTATTTGTGACTTTTTAATACTAAAACTTACAAGGAATTCAAAGTACATGGATTTCTATGGCACTTTTTCTACTGACTGTTGGAGGAACTAAAGAGATGAGTTGTGACTTGTTGCATCATTTCATTCATTGCTGTGTCATAATGGCTGTGCAGGCGACAATCTCTTTTTGGTTATAAAGGAAAGAAGGACCCTAAAAAGAGCTGGAGGCTCCTTTTTTGTAATAAAATGAAAGCAAAAGTAAAGATGAAAGGCTCCCAGCTATGTCTTTCATTGTACAGTGCCATACCATGATGAAGAGTCTTGACTTCATATAAGAGAAAGAGCAGATGAGGCTTCAAGCAAGAGTCACTTGTCCATGGTAACTTTTGGGATACAGTTCAGAAACTGAGGAGGCTTTTCTCTAATGTAGACCACTTTCTCCTTTTAGCCAGAACTAGTGAACCCGAGCCTGCTGGGCTGAAAAGCATTCACACTGGTTGCTTTCTTCGCAACTTTTAAGTGCTATTCATTCTACTCTTCATAAGCAATGAATTTCCTCGACTTGATTTATGGAGAATAGAGAATGCTTGAAAAGGCATGAGTACCAAAAAAGAATTGAGTAAAACTAACTTGTTCTTTCTGATTTCAAAAGACCTTTTTATTTGGTACCAAAAAAGCACTTCAGAAATCTGTTCTGTTTGTCAAGGGTGGATGCAGTTTTAAATGTTTCAAAACAGCTGTTTCCTATCTTCTTTGTCTTTTAAAAAAGCATAATCATGGAGTCCTGCTGAAACAGAGGCAGAGCAGGTGGGAGCTATCATAGCTCCTGTCCCTCCATTTACCCTTTCTGTTCAGCTAGCACACCTGGGGACACTGAGGGAGCTATTAGAGATGTCAAACAAAGGTCTCAGTTGCAAATAATATATGCAAATTGACTTCTCTAATTTCCTCCTTGTCACTACCCAATCACCCATGGATCTGGAAATTGACATTTTTATGTAAGTAATTTTATGGGTATTTAGGTGAAAATAAGAGAACCAGAAAATGTAGCCTTCACTTTTCAGGCTTGCTCAGCATTCTTTGCATGATTTTGGAACATCTTTATGGAAGATATCATAAAGCTTTATAGAAATTTTCTATACATAGTACATTGTATTTTTAATATATGGAAAAGAACATTAGAAAAGAAAAGCATTTAGAAGTAAACATATTGAATACGTCAACTGTTCTATAAATTCAGCCTGTAAGTAGAATGGATTTCAAGTATTAAGCATAGAAACAATACAGCTGATGATGTCACTATTATTTATTATTAAAAGATAACAGTCATTACAATGACTGGTGAAAACCATCTTCATCCACATAGTTAGGAGATAATGGTAGTCTAGATTCCAAGAAATTGTGTGCACACAGAGGGGTCTATTGTTACTGCCTATTCCAGTCTAGAGTCCTCTTGCAAACCACATTTATAAAAGGCAGTTACCGGGTTATCTTGCTTTTTTTATTTTCAAACATTTATTGATTGAGTTTAGGACTTTCCAAACATGTGCATGTATACATTCTCCACTATTGTTATCCACTGGTGATAACAACCCATTATCCAATTGTGAACTGAGAACAAACTTCTACAATTCTGATGGTAACTCCATTCCTGGTTCATGGAACATGGACTGACTATTGAGGATATAGAAGAAAATAGTCAGTATGAATGTTAGTGAAATGGATATATAATATATTGAAAAAGCAAAGATCAGCTTTAACTTCATTAATTGCTAGCACCATTGCTTCTGCAGTAGCATTGACACAAGGAATTAAGACAAGCTATTTTTGTTAACCATCTAACAAATAAATGTTACTAATGTATTGAGTATATGAAAGGATTTATATAGGTGTCTGGAACAACAGATTGATGCTCTATAACCTATTCAAATGATCTGAAGGAGATTCAGGGTTCAAGAGTTAAAAGACATGTCAAGTGTCATGACATATATCATTGGAGTAGTGTTACTTCTAAAATTTACAATGATTGTCACTATAATTAGAAAAAAGTTTAAAGACACCTGTAGGCTATTTGGCATAATCCTAACACATCTCTGGGTGTTTTAACTTTGCATAGTGATTTAAAGAATTCTTTTCTGTTGAGCTTTGATGCTGCAGATAATGCCGATAAAATTATCCGGGACCTGAGGTCAGTATTTCCATTTTGGTCAAGCCTCAGGAATGGTATATATAGCTTAATCCTGCTAGCCCTTCTTGTCCTGGGAATATTTTATTCCTGCCAATCATGTTAAAGCTTGTCTCTAACTAAATCAACAGACTGGCAGCCAAAGTACATGACTTGTAACTGAAAATGGACTCCCAGACAGGGTTATTAATTTAATAGGCTGGCAAGCCAAGGATGGGTACGATTCTGCAAAAAGCCTTACCACCCTAAGACTGTTGGGAGCCAACTCTGAACAGAAAGCAGCTATCATCCTTGCAGCCATCTCGAGCCATATACCCTGACAAGAGACTTGTTTTCAACAGGCTACAACAGCTGAGAACACTCTGATAATTATCTTGCTTTTCTTACATATCCTGTTTTGTTGTTTATTGCCCCCAGCTGCAGGGTGCACGTGGTAAAGTGTCTTCAGCTGCGTTCCCCTGCTTGTGTTTATATATACACCCATGATTTCCTTTCAATAAAGGCAAGACTTGAGGTGAGACTTGAGGCAAGACTTGAGGCGAGACTTGAAGAGACTTGATCAGACTCCCTGTCTTGTTTCCATTCTTCAAGTCTCCATCCCCACTGTCTCTCTTGCTAGGCCCTGACCCATGGACCAGAGCAGCAGAACGGGCCATTACATAAGACAGAAATGCATTGCTTATGATAATGCATATCCCACAAAGGGTAAGGAAGGCTTTCTTGTCAGAATTACCTAAGACAGGCTCAGTCTGGTTTATGCAATAACAAGGGGGAGATGTGGAATTCTTTTGGGCAGGAATCTGACATTGACCAAGGACAGGAAAATGGGCTGCTTAGAAGGAATCTGACATAGGCCAAGGACAAGGAAATGGACTACAGGCAGGAGTCTGACACTAGGATGGAACAAAGAAGTAATTTCAGGTAGAAATCTAAATCCTAGCCTTGAACAAAGAAGAAATTTCAGGCAGGAATCTAAATCTTAAGCTAGAACAATGAAGTCGGCTTCAGGCATGAAAATGACTTTGGGCTAGGACAGGAAAGTAGGCTCAGATATTTTGGTCATCCTGATAAGCCCTTAGAAACAGTGATCACAGGAGTGATCATGGGACTGTTTATTGTTATGCATGGTCTTTGACTATCTGGGTTTATTGTCTTGCTTGTTCCTTGACTATTTGCGTCTATTGTTTTACTAGTTCATCAACCTAGAACTGACCTTAATACTTGCATGTAATTTAAACACTGTATAGGCAAAAAAGAAGGAGGAGGGATGGGATAAGAGATTGATGGGGGGAGGAATGGGGAAGGGGAATGGCATCTGAAATGTAAATAAATAAAATATCAAGAAAAAAAAAGAAAAAGCAAAGATACCAAAAGGATTGTAATGTCTTTCAATATCTTCACCATTTAAACAGAAATGTATGTCTTACTTGGTTCCACAGATGAGCATGTTGATCATGTATTTTGCATTGGATCTTTTGAGTGCTTTTTAATCATTTATTACATAGCCAACCAAATTTATTGATATTGTACTATGATCCCTACATGATTCTAGATTTTGGTGAGACAGGTGCACTTCACAAAATTCTTAGCATTTGTCTCTACAAAACTGGAATGGCGCCTCTGCCCTGTCTCCCTATCCTTCTAGAGCTAATAGTCCCTTGCTCTTTTCCTGGATTCCGCAGTTATTTCAGTTTACATATTCAAATCTAAGGATTCAGCTGCTAACACGAGGGGAAAGGAGTAGTGAAGGAGGAAGAGGGGAAGAGGGAAGAGGAAGAGAGAAATAACATTGAAGATTTTCAAAAGCCATAGAAAACATTATTTTTAAGCCTACTTAAAATGCATGCCTAATTTGTGCATACACATATATAATTATGCCACAGTGGAAGATAAGGTTTCTCTGCAGGAGCTATAGACTATCTAACAAAAACCCCAGTGCCAGCCATAGGAAATATCCCTTTGAATTTTTGATCATATGGGTTCAAGAGACTCAAAGCAGTACAGACTATTGGTATTGCCCTTGTTTGCCTCTCAGAGCTTGAAAGAAAAAAAACTCATGATGAGGATACCACATACTTCAAACATAAGACATGGAATAATCTAGCTGGAGATGATATAGAAGCCTCCTCCCTGAGGACTAGCTCTCATAGTATCAGAAAGTGCTATGTAAGCTACCAAGGGGGAAAAAAGCAATCAACAGCTCTACCCCACTGTAAAGCATAAAAATATCAACAATAGCCAGCCTGATACAATGTCTCCTAGAGAGTGACAACTGCACTTATATCTTCGGAGTAACCAACAGTTGTCTAATTAGTGTCAATATAAAAGAATTCATGCTTAGTGTTGTAAATCTAAACTATGCCAAACTGGAGAAGCCACAGATTACTGACATTTTCCTGAACCAATAGAATTTGCAACTGTATTCTAAATACATACCATATTCCCACAGATAAGTGTAGTTCTCACTGATCATTAAAGAAGCTTCCTCATGGAACAAATGGAGGGTACTACTTAAGTCTTCATGTAGTCAAAATTCATAGAACAGGTGGCTGGATTATTGGCCCCAGTTGATATACCTACAATGCAGTTTTTACAGTTATACCCCAGGAAACATAGCAGAAGAGAAGGCAGAAAGACTGTAGAAGCCATTTGGCCAAGATACCTACTGTTACATAGTATGCTGTAGATATGGCTGAGATGATCAACCTTAGAAATATAAACAATATGGTTGCCCAAACAAGACCTATAATAACTTAATGCTGATATGGTTGGGGGTAATTATACAAGGTCCTACCCTTAAGTGAAGAACCACATGAAATCTTTGATGGGAGACAGAGAATCAAGAGTTTCTCTAAGGCCAACCACCCTGATAAGTTCTTCAATCCCAACCGAACAACCATAAATACTTGTACATAAAGCAAGACTAAATCAATTCACTACATACGTGTAACAATAATAATTATAGCAAAAGAAGCAATGACTCTGAGAAGGATTTGTGGGGAGCATGGAAAAACTTGGCAAGGGAAAGGGTAGGAATATAATGTAAATATAATATGCAAGAATGAAATCCTCAAAATACTTCAGTTAAAAAACTCATAAAGTTGAGAAGAGTACGGGGTCCCCAATGGGGTCCCAAATGAAGGAGTTAGAGAAATGACTGAAGGAGCTAAGGGGTATGCAACTCCTTAGAAGAACAATAATATCAACCAACCAGACCCCTCCCCCACAAAGCTCCCAGGGACTAAACTACCAACCATGGAAGGACTCATGGCTCCAGCTGCATATGTAACAGAGGATGGCCTCATCAGGCATCAATGGGAGGAGAGGCCCTTGGTCCTGTGAAGTTGATGTCCCAGTGTAGGGGAATTCGAGGGCAGGAAGGCAGGAGTGGGTGGGTTATTTGGGGAACACCCTCATCAAAGCAGGGGAGGAGGAACGGTATAGGGGGCTTCTGGAGGGGAAATTGGGAAAGGGGATAACATTTGAAATGTAAATAAAGAAAATATCCAATATTTTAAAAAGGAAAAGAAAAAGAAGAGGAGAGTAGATATAAACAGTAAGGAAAACAAACAACAAAAACAATATAAAACAAAACAAAAAATATTAAACCTCAAACACTGTAGAATATTATATCACACTGACATAGGCAAGAAATACCATCTAATAGAGTGATAATATGTGTATTCATTTTTCTAACAGCAAGATATTAGGAAGCTAAATAGATTTTGTTGCCCTCCAATAATATGTATATTGAATAACAAAATCATTACAGCTTATATGTCCACCTGTGGGCAAAATTTTGAGGCCGCCACAGCGGTGGGGCCCCAGAGGGGCTTCCACGCTGTGGCTGGTCCCACATTTTGGAGGAATCCAATGATTCCAGCATCCTGGAGGCCTTGGCGGTGGCAGGCCCCAATGACACGAGGAAGTCCTTGGTTCCAAAAAGGTTTATTGTCATGGCATATGATAGATGGATCTAGGCATACCCCGGAAAACTCAGGGCAGTCCTGAGCTATATAGGGAGGGAGAAAGGGGGAGGATTGGGGGAGGATCTGGGGGAGGCATGCTTAATTTGCTCTGCCCTCTGGCCTTCATTAGTATGTAAATCCCTAGGGCCTGAGGCCTATAGCCTGGCCTATGTGACTGAACAATGTAATTCTATGGAGACCGTACTGCTTTTCAGGATCCTGGATTGGGGGGGGGCGCCAAACTCCTGCTGGTTCTCACGCAGAATCCCACGCAGAGTCTGCAGAGTCTCGGGGTTCTAGGCACCTGCTCAACCATGACCCAGGATACCCTTACGCAGTCCCACATCCACCAACCAGATAAGACTAGCTAAATATTTCAGCTATTGAAGAATATCACTATTAAATATGAAACCTTTAGCAACCTTTTCAACAAAGAGTGGATGTGACACATTAATTAAGAGAGCATTTCATATAGTCCTCTGCAAGGAACATTTTGTGTAGCAGACAAAATATGCAGTAGTAAAACTGGAAGTCTATGTTTTAAATTTAATGCTACTATTATATGTAAGGCTTGTCTCCTCTTGTTGCATCTGATCCATGGGTAGAATAGTACTTGTGTCACCTATACCTCTGCAAGAAGATAACATATTAAGAAGAAAAGAGTAACAAAGTAACAGTAAACTTACTTTGAGAGTTTGACAAAAGTGATTGAAAAACACACTGTTGATGTAAGCAGTCAACAACGTGCACTGTTATAATCAATTTCAGTTGCAATTCACTTCTCCATTCAGTTTTTCAAATATTTATTGGGTATCTGGTAAATGCCATTCATTTCATTGTATATACAGAAATAAAAAATAAAGATGGTAAAGATTAATATTGTTAATATAGTGATATAGTAATGATAACCATGATGCTAAACATGAGACACCAGTAGAAGATGTGACACCAACGCTTAGTCAGTGTGACATGTCGAGGAAAAGTTGATGTCATGAAAGACCCAAAGGATGCAATGAGAGCATTGACCAAGGATGAGGTACAGATTAGTGAGATGATGAAGGGCATTCATTTGGCTACCTTTGCAAATGGATGAGGACAGAAATGTCACAGGTGACACACTGAAGTTGGGTGGAAGAGTGTTCTGATAAGAATGAACACAGGAGTTGGCAAAAAAGGCCCCTCAGGTGGTCTTATTCGTTACTGGAACAATCTTGAGCTTCCTGCTAAAAATAATCTGAAGAGACAAGATGTAAAAAACTGGTTGCTGTGTGTCACTACAAACAAGGACTTTAACAAATTAAAACAATTAAGAACAATCCCTTGGATTCATGCATTGTGAATTCATGAGTGAGGAGGAAGCCACAGTGAGCTGCAGCAGCAACAGCAGCAGCAGCAGCAGCATTGATAGGTATTGTGGAGTCTACATCAAAGTAAAGAAGCAGACAAGCACTGTGGAATATTTTTGTCTGCAAATAACAGAAAAGCTAACCAACTGTTTCTAAGAGAAATAAAGAGTTCTTTTCTCCGCATAATGTGCCAGGAGATAAGGATTGTTGAAGCTCAGCCATGCCATTAGGGATCCAATTTTCTGCAGCCTTCTGCCTTATGATCCTTGGCAGGTTTCTTTTTTGTCCTTGCTGATGGCTCATAATCACACATTGGCTATTCTAGGCCGCAAAACCACTCTTTATGCTAGAAGAGGAGAAGAGAAATGTGGCACATCACATATTATTTTCTATGTTATTGGTATATGCTTTGTCACATGATTAAATGTTATAAAGGAGTTTAGGAAATCAGGCATTTTAAGAGAAACAAACAAGAAGTCCAGAATTGAATAGGACATACAAGAAAGTTCTTAATCATTAAAATTCCAACACTGAATATATGACAATGACATGGACAGTATAAAAAAATGATTAGTGTTAACATTCCAATGCCCACATGCATCAACAAAGATAAGCACCAAACAGATACAACATAAAACAAAACCTAAAGAATGCATTCCAATCTAAAACTATGGCTCTGTCATTAGTTGGGCAAATGACTTCATTGCAAAGACAATTCCATTCTTGTGCTTTTTCTCCCTGTCTCTCTATGCTTAGAGAGGAGATTTGCTGTTGTGGGCATTGAAAACAAACATAATACAATATATTGTGATACATAATAAAATCTCATTACAATTTCCTTCTAATATAGAGCACTTAAGTACATACACAGAATGGTATGCAGTTGTTGCATAAAATGTGTAAGAGGAAAAAAGATGCATTATGTAAAGAAAACAAAATCACCAAAGAACCCAAGTCAAATGAATTTCGAAAGATAGTCCTCGGTGAGACAGTGTGGTGGGTCTACACAGAACATGCAAAGCAGTCATCCAGAGGGAAAAGACCCTCATTTTTAATTTCCACAATCCTTGTGCTTCCTGCTACTAGGTTCACCCAGTTGAATGCCATTTGTACTGTTCATTTTTTATTGCATGATAATTACTAATAGAATTCTGTACAAGAGCATAAATGACTCTCTGAATACAAATGGCTGTGCATGACTCGGGGTTATTCTGAAAGCTTAGATCTAATGCTAATCTTTGGAGCAAGAAAGCCCACAGCAGTGTTGTCTGTGCTGGAATGTGAGAGGAAGCATACTTCTGAAGAACAATTCTGTGATAAGACTTTTAGTCTGTCTCACATTATACATGTTATTTTCTCTTTTAGCCCTGAGGAACAATTAGGAAAGGTAATTTAATTCCAGGCTACGGAAAAATGGAAAAAAAAACCATGGGGTCCCAAACGGAGGAGTTAGAGAAAGGACTGAAGAAGCTGAAGGGGTTTGCACCCCATAGGAAGAACAACAATATCAACCAAGCAGACCCATCAGAGCTCCCAGGGACTAAACCACCAACCAATGAATACACATGGAGGGACCCATGGCTCTAGCTGCATTTGTAGCAGAGGATGGCCTTGTCAGGCATCAATGGGAGGGGAGGCACTTGGTCATGGGAAGGCTCAATGCTCCAGTGTAGGGGAATGCTAAGACAGGGAGACAGGAGTGGGTAGGGGAGTGGGTGAGCACCTTCACAGAAGAAGGGGAAGGAAACATGGGATAGGGAGTTTCTGGAGGGAAAACCGGGAAAGGAGATAACATTTGAAAAGTGAATAAATAAAATATCCAATAAAATATTTCAAAAAAAGCTGAAAGTGGATAAAGCATAGCTTCCATACGATGAAGTTTTAAATGAAAACTAAAATAGACCTTTCATGGATAGTGACTATCAAAGAAAAAGTGAAATATATAACCCACATTGCATGCATTGTGAAGAGCAATCCTTTGCAAAGAATAAAATGGTAAAGACAGCAGAATGGTTATTGCTTACAGTGGTCTGTCATGGTCTTCTTATATAGTCCTGCCTGTGCTAGTACCCACAATCATCCTGCCTGTCCAGCAGCCAAAATGCTGGAATCATGCCTGAACCACTATACTTAACTTATTCTTATTCATTCTTATTTTGTATTATTGCTTGTAATATTCTCAGTTTGATTATATTACCAGAAATAAATGCATATCCCTCCCTCATGTAATTGTAATCCCCTTCATTCTACAAGTAAAAACTTCATTTGTTTGTAGATTTGAACCAACAATCAGGGTTATTACTTTATATCACTTTAATTACTTCCAAGCTTTGTGCACATTCAGTAGTGAATGCATATATCTTTGTAGGAATGTGGGTACATACATGCTACGGTGTGCACATGGAGGTTAAAAGTCAATACTTACTGTCAGTTTCCATATTTTCTATCTTTTTGAATAATAAAACGCCAGTTTTTTGCTTCTGCAATTATTGTAGTGCTTCTGTAGTGTATAAATTTTCTGATTTGCCACTTTTATTTATTTATTTTTTCATGTGGTAGAATTAATTTTTAACAGAGTAATAAATAGTTGCATCATAGTTTAATTCATATTTTTATTTCCAAAGAATGTTTTGTACATTACTTTACTTATCTTGCTTTCCTTTTCAGTGTTACCAATTTAGATAAAAATTCATCTGTATTTATTATCTGTAACAATAGGTAGGCCAAAATTTTCCTTCTCTAGATTCCATTTGTGATTGTCGTTAAACATACTAATGAAATATTTAAGCATATATTTCCTTGTTATAAGCAAATATAATACATGTTGTGATTTGTATTCTCCTTACCTTTCTTCAGATGCATTTTTCAGTCTTTGCCAAATTGTATTAGTGGGCTGTTTATACAATATTAAAAATAAATATCTGATTTTGAATAATTTATATTATATTCCACATTTTAACTTTACTTCAAATTACTGAGCTTATGTTCAAATAGTTTCGTAGAGTTGTCTTTTACTAATGCCTCCAGTCTACTATATACTATGTTCTTACTGCAGAAAATGATGGAGCAATTTCCAAAAGAATCCAACACTTCATTGTTATTAAAAGATTAATTGCTTTTATTGGTTACGTCTGTGATATATATATATATAAACTTTGTCTTTTGGAATTTATAATTTTGAGTTACTTCAGCAGCAGATGAATAGTTTATTTGCCTAGTATTATTATGAATTATGGAGGGCTGGATAAGCTGCTCAGTAGTAAAGAATACTTGCTGAGTAATTAGAAAACTAGTATTTGTTTCCTAGCACCCACACCAGGTGAGCCATAACTGCCTTTATCTTCATTTCCCAGGAGCACAACAACCTTTTCTGGGCTCTGCAGGCACCCTGATGCCTCTGCATATGCACACACATACAGACTACACAAACAGGTCAATAAATAATAAAATTAATCTTTTAAAAAAGACATTTGAAAATGCCATGTGGAAACCTACTATTTTAGAAGCTTCCTAGAGTATATACATATACATATACATATACATATACATATACATATACATATACATACACATACAAAAGGGAGTTACATAGATTAATCCTATAATGGGGGATAATGCCTGACCAAGATATCATAGATTATCAAATAAAAGGTTTAGTACAAGATATCTGTTGCCTTGTTTGGAGTAGTTGGTAAGGATGGTCCCACAAATCCTAAAATATTACAGTTTATTCACATTGCTCTTGATTACCATCGAGAACTTAATGGTGAGATTCTATTGCTAAAGACACCACATACCTGAGCAAGAGAACATGGAAAAATCAAGTGGGTACTAATGTGGAAGGTTCATTTTTACTACTTAACTTTCATAATGCTAGATGCTTCTATACTTGCTACTGTGGGACAAAAGTCATTAACAGTCTTACCCAACTGTGAACACTATAAACTCAAATGATGACCTAGCAGGATGTATACATGGGTACAGTAGTAACATACATGTTATGAGGGTGACCAGTCAAGTTTTTCATTGGATTTAAATCCACAAGATGGATCTCATGCCTGTTACAATTAACTGAGTTCCCCCCAAATATGACTGGCTATGTTACATTCCATAATGAAGAGCCTATTACTATTTAACTAATTGTTACACACACACACATATATATGTATATATATGCATATGCAGCTCTTATCAGAGAATCTTCTTTTTGCAGTGGATGTGCAGAGAATAAAAGATTGTGGAGTACTTAACTCTAAATGGGATGTCTATATCAA
Source organism: Grammomys surdaster (assembly GCF_004785775.1). NCBI lineage: Eukaryota > Metazoa > Chordata > Mammalia > Rodentia > Muridae > Grammomys > Grammomys surdaster. The sequence continues at coordinate 2,108,162 of NW_021604660.1, forward strand.
ATACTCCAATTTCAAGCTTCAGGGATCATCGTGTGAGAGAAGTGGAATTATTGTAAGAGCCAGAGGGAATATATCTTGGTAATAAAGCAGTATATGCCAGCAATGACAGTAAGGTTACCCATATGAACCCACAGCAAGTGAAGCCACAAGCTTAAACAGCCAAAATCCCAACATAGATGGGGATTGGGATGGGACATGAAGTCTTACACATAGCTGAGGAGCAGCTACTGGCAATCGATGTCTTCTAGGACAGGGAGAGCAAGTTTTCTTTAGGAATGTGGGTATTGAGAGGCTATCTATGCTACAGTCAATGACCTCACATCCGTGCATGTAGCAGCAATACATGGACTCCGCTGGTATTATAATAAAAGGGGAGAGAGGTTGCATTTGAAGGTGGGAGGCAATAGAGGTGCTGTGGTATAAGGTAGGAACGAATAGAGGAAAGATGTGATCCTAACGTTATATTTATGCCTGGATAAAAACATTTTAAAAGATTAAGTAATGTGAGTTCCAATGCAAAGAACATAAACACCATAAAAAACATATTTAAAAAACCAACAGTATAATTCTTAAGGAAAGATTGAAGATACAAGTCTCCAGGAACACAGTCAAATAGCAGTGTACACCTAATAACGTGGGATATTGAAGACAAAAACATGACTTGAGCCTGTAGATCTCTGCTACCTCCAACCTTGGTTATGCTTGGTTATTTTTACAGCTGTTTTGGCAGAATCTCATGGCTGAGAGCAAGTTATTGTGGATGCTCAGTCCTGAATTAGGTATCATATATCTATGCCTCGCCACTGGGTCCTGAGGCTAGGGAGCCATTGAAGTTCAAAATCCACAACAACATCAGTTCAAACTAATCAAAATTCCAACAATGATAGGAGAGGGGCTCATAAGGCCCCACCAGTAGCTGAGGGGCTACTGGTGGCTGATGGATGAGGAAGAATATATTTCTTTGGAAATACAGTGACCAACAGGTTTCCCACGGTGCAGTTGATGGCTCCATAACCATGCACATCAGAATCCACAAGTGCAGTAATAACTGGACCCAATGGGTTAAAGGCATCCTCAACTGCATAGTAAGAAGATCGTTAGGGCTACATGACCCACTGTGGGATTAAATAAATAAGTAAATAAATAACAGAGAGAGGAAGGAGGGAGAGAAGGATGAAGGGAGGAGTGGAGGAAAGAAAACAAAACAAAGAGGAAGACAAAGAAAGAAAGAAAGAAAGAAAGAAAGAAAGAAAGAAAGAAAGAAAGAAAGAAGGAAAGAAAAGAAAGAGAGAACAAAAGAGAAAAAGGCAGGAAGGAAGGAAGGAAGAAAGGAAGGAAGGAAGGAAGGAAGAAGGAAAAAAGGAAAGGAGGAAAGAAAGAAAAGGAAAGGAAAGGAAGGAAAAGGAAAGAGGAAATTAAAGTTGATATTAGGATGTGTTGGTAGGGGCATCAGGGATATAGGAGGAGATAGAAGTCTTTGTGAAGGATTGATATAATCAATAAATACTGTACACACATAAAGTAAAATAAATGTCATTGAAATGAATTAGAGACTTAATAACTCATTTCTTTTCTGGGACTTCTTTGTTACTGTGTTCATGAATGACTAGAGGAACATCACCAATATGTTAAATTATTATACTTTATTAATGATACTTTGTAGGCATCATCATAAAATTTATAATTACAGAGGAAACAGCTCATAGAAGTTTGCTTTTGGCTTCCTCATTATTAATTTTCTGTCTCTTTCAACAGTTGTAAGGCATTTCTTGCCGTTGAAATATCATTTTATCACAAGGTAACAATATATTTGATATACTAAGATAAATAATGCTGTTGGATTATTCTTTCATTTGGTATACTATAAAAATTATAACTTCCCTTTTAATTCTTATTTCTACTCTTCTAGTTTCTTCATTATTGTGTCTATTACTGTCTCTTAGTAAGTGTTGCTCCCCGATCTGACCAGCAGACAGAAGACGACAAACACGAGTTCTTCTTCTCAACGCAGTTTATTCAGGAACCTTTACATTCAGCAAAAAGCCCCTGAGCCTCTCCTCCACTGCCCTTAAATCCCTCTGCCTTCTCCAATCAGAGCCTGCCATGTCAGTGCATGTGATAGGATAGCCGGTATCGCGAGATCCGATGTTGCCCTACGTAGCAGATTGCCTGATTATGCTTATGCGTAGCAGTGAGCCTGCACAATATTGCCTGTGGGTGTGGCTTCTTCAGGGGCATATGAGGAAGACAGGTGTTAGCCCCAGGCACCATTTTGGAATGGCGATTCAAACTGCGCCCTACAGTAATTTTTTTTTATTTTTGCCATTTTCTCTGTCATTTTTGATTCCCTCCCCAATTTTATATCCAATTTTGTAGTTTTACTCAGTGTTGTAAATACTCTGTTTTATTTAGCTTTTCATCAAAAATGTTCTTTATTGTTGCCTGCTACTCTTTGCAATAATTTAGCTCCAATCATGTTTTAAGGGAGATTTGTATCCATTTAAAATATATAAAGAACTTAAGAATCTAACCACCAAAACACCAAACAACCCTATCAAAAATGGAGTACAGAGAATTCACAACAGAGGAATCTTGTATGACTGAGAAGCACTTAAAGAAATGTTCAAAGTCTTTAGTGATCAGAGAAATGAAACTCAAAATGACCCTAAGATTCTACCTTCTACCAATCAGAATGGCTAAGATCAAAACCTTGGTGACAGCACATGTTGGCAAGGATGTGGAGAAAGAAGAGCACTGCTCCATTGCTCCATTGCATTGGTGGGATTGCAAACTGGTACAATGACTCTGGAAATCGATCTGGAGATTACACAGAAAATTGGAAATAGATCTACCTGAAGATCCACTTATACCACTCTTGGGTGTATACCAAAAGAATGCCACAGGTGCATGTGTTCCACTATGTTTATGGAAGCCTTGTTTGTGATAGCCAAATCTCTACTAAACTTCTTAAATATCAACAAAAATTTGATAGTTCTTCTTATAGAAAACAAAACACATCATATGCTGTTTATGCATCTACCTGCTATCGCTATGGTATTTGCTCAAACAGAGCTATTAAAATTCAGTGACTTTCAATGTCCGTTGTCTAATTGCTATTTATCTCTACTGACTGATTATTCTTTGGATTCTATAATTCTTAGTACCAAATTACTAATTGTAGAGTCTTTGATTCTCTATAAAGAGAAAGGAATGCTTTCTCTGTATATTTATGCTGATATTATCAAATTTCTTCCAGCAAGTTGCTGTTCCTTGGTGTCCTCAGGCTGAGTCATCATGAATTGGATTGATGATTAATTAGGGAGGCGAATGACTAAACAGCAATTTTATCCTTAGTCACTGAGACAGATGTCCCTCATAGGTCAGCACATTGAGTCAACCCCATGCTTTCCCACAATTACTTATTTTGCCTCCATCAGATATGAAGGGACCATTTAAATACGCATTATAAATAAGTGTGATTAATGATAATTTTATATAAACTTTATTATTATGTTTGAGATATTTATTTACAAATGGTGAATAACATTTTCCCAGTTAGTGCTTATAAATTTTCAAGTATTCAAGGAAGTAAACATGTTATTTGTATCACTACATTCTCCTAGAATAGCAAAAAGTGATTTCACTAAAACAAGAAAAAGTTTTTAAAGAAATGAGACCCCAGACTTATTTTTGCTGTGTAAATTTAGTTAGGACATAGTTTTAAGTATGAAAATATTTTAATAATTTTTAAAAAGTGTGTGTGTGTGCGTGTTTGTGTGTGTGTGTATACATGCATGTGCACACACACATACATGCAGTTACCTGTAAAGGCCAGAAGAGAACACTATATTCTCTGAAGCTAGAGTTAAAAGAGATTGTTAGTTGCCAGAGGAGCTGGGAAACAACTTATGTCCTCTGAAGTGCATCAAGTGTCCTTAGCTGCTGAGCCACCTCTCCAGCCCCAAGAAAGTATGTTTTACAATCTGTTAAATAGTCATTGTAGAAGAAGAGATGGATATAGGTTCTTTTGATGTTGCTGGTTGCTTTTTTAAAAAAAAAATCTCAATTAAACTTTCCAATACTTCACATTTTTCTAAAAATCAAGCTACACCACTGGAGATACTGAAGAGACAAGGACGTTTTCCAGTAAGGTTGCACTTGAAAAGACCTAGGTTGAATTCCTCCTATGGAGAGACAGCCAGCCTTTAAGTTACTTGTACTTTTGTGGAACACCATGATCAACTCATCAGCTCTTCCAAAGAGTCATGTTACATAAGTATCCAAAGTGAATGTCTGTAATGGCTGTTTCTTTTGTAACAGCGGGTTCTGGTTCTGCTACTTTGTAAAGGCCGGCGGGTTCTCCTGCTCTGTCTGCAGGTCAGGGTCTAGCAAGAGAGAGAGTGGGGATGGTGGAAGGGCGAAAAAGAGGCAAGAGGCACAAAAGATAGATACAAGACAGAGTCTGGTCAAGTCTCTTCAAGTCTCTTCTTTATTCTCCTCTCTTCTCTATATTCTCCTCACTCCTTCACAATAGAAAGGAAATCCTGGGTATTTATACCCTTTACCACGTGACTTGCCCTCCTGGACAAGCTCAACTGAAGGCACTATGTCACGTGCCTTGTAGCCATGGATACCAGGTGCACCTTGCAGCTGGGGGCACTACACAGTGTAACAAGATGTTTATCAGAGCGTGCTCAGCTGTTGTAGGCTGTTGAAAACAAGTCTCTTGTCAGGGTATATGGCTCGAGATGGTTGTAAAGATGATGGCTGCTTTTGGCTAGGAGTCGGCTCCCAACAAATGTCTTCTTTTATTTTTATTTATTATTTAATTTTATTGGATATTTTCTTTATTTACATTTCAGATATTATCCCCTTTCCCAGTGTTTTCCCCAGAAACCCCCTATCTCATCTTTCCACTCCCTGCTCCTATGAGGGTGCTACCTCACCCACACACCCACTCCCACCTCCCCACCTTGGCATTCCCCTATACTGGGGCATTGAGCCTTTAGAGGACCAAGGGCCTCTCCTCCCATTGATGCTCAATAAGACCATTCTCTGCTACATCTGTGACTGTAGTCATAGGTCCTTCCATGTGTATTGTTTGGTTGGTAGTTTAGTCCCTCAGAGGTCTGGGGGGTCTGGTTGGTTGATAATGTTGTTCTTCCTATGGTATTGCAAACCTGTTCAGCTCCTTTAGTTCTTTGTCTAACTCCATTATTGAGGACCCCATGCTCAGTCCAATGATTGGATGTGAGCATCCTCCTCTGTATTTGTCAGGCTCTGGCAGAGCCTCTCAGAAGACAGCTATATCAGACTCTTGTCAGCATGCATTTCTTGGCATCCACAATAGTCTCTGGGTTTGATTACTGTATATAGGATAGAACTCCAGGTGGGGCAGTCTCTGGATGGCCTTTCCTTCAGTCTCTGTTCCACACTTAATTCCATATTTCCTCCCATGAGTATTTTGTTCCCCTTTCTATGAAGGACCAAAGCATTCACACTTTAGTCTTCCTTCTTGTTGAGCTTCACTTGGTCTCTGAATTGTATCATGGGTATTCTGAACATTCGGGTTAATATCCACTTATCAGTGAGTGCATACCATGTGTGTTCTTTTGTGATTGGGTTACCTCACTTAGGATCATATTTTCTAGTTCCATCCATTTGCCTAAGAATTTCATGAAGTCATTGTTTTCAATAGCTGAATAGTATTTCATTATGTACATTTTCTGTATCCATTCTTCTGTTGAAGGACATCTGGGTTCTTTCCAGCTTCTGACAGTTATAATTAAGACTGCTATGAATATAGTGGAGGATTTGTCCTTGTTATATGTTGGGGCATCTTTCGGGTATATACCCAGGCATGGTATAGCTGGGTCCTCAGGTAATACTATGTCCAATTTTCTGAGGAACCACCAGACTGATTTTCAGAGTGTTTCACCAACAATGGAGGAGTGTTCCTCTTTCTCCACACCCTCACCAGCATCTGCTGTCACCTGAGTTTCTGATCTGAGCCATTCTGACTAGTGTGAGGTGGAATCTCAGGGTTGTTTTAATTTTCATTTTCCTGATGATTAAGGATGTTGATCATTTCTTTAGGTGCTTCTCAGCCATTTGATATTCTTGAGTTGATAATTTTTTGTTTAGCTCTGTAGCCTTCTTTTAATAGCGAATGCCTTCTTAAGAATTTATGTTTTGTCTTCTGGGACAGACTTCTAGCTACTCTGCTCTCCTGAAGACACCACAGCTTGAAGACATGCCAGGAATTCCTCTGTATACTACTGGGCAACTGGGCAACTGACACAACAGTCTGAAGACTTCCTGGGGGCTCTGCAACATGCAGGGCAACTGATACAACAGACTGAAACCCTCCCTGGAGTTCTGCTGCACACTGGGAAATAGAAATCACAGTCTATATTCCCCGCCCCATCCACCCACCGGAGAACAGCTTGACACAGGACAACAGCTTAACTGCTCCTCTGAAGACTTAATAGTCTGAAGGCCTCCCAGGAGATCTACTGTAGCCAAGGAAACAGATCAGCAGCTTTTTGCCACTCTGAGGATACTCTCCCCCAAGTTGGAAGGCCCCACAGGAGGTCTGCTGCAGCCAGGCCTGCAGTCCTACCAGGGTACCTGAAGCTACCCAGGGACAAAAGAAGCAGACTCCAGACAGAGTCACCCAGACCAGCAAACACCAGGGATAACCAGATGGTGAGAGGTAAGTACAAGACCATAAGCCGATATACATGGGCATTATCAGAACCCAGTTTTCCCACCACAGCAAGCCTTGAATACACCTACACACCTGAAAATCAGGAACCTGATCTAAAATCCTGACTCATGAAGATAGTAGAGTCCTTTAAAGAGGATATAAATAATTCACTGAAAGAAACACAGGAAAACACACTCAAACAGGTGAAAGAATTGAATAAAGCAGTCTAAGATTTAAAAGTGAAATTAGAAAAGAATATAGAAAACACAAATGGAAGAAAACCTGGAAATAGAAAGCCTAGGAAAGAGGTCAAGAAATAATACAGATTTAAGTATTACCAACAGAATACAAGAGATAGAAGAGAGAGTCTTTGGTGTAAAAGATATCATAAAAGAGATTGACACAAATGTCAAAGAAAATTCAAACCACAAAAAACTCTTAACCCAAACATCCTGGAAATTCAGAACACAGTGAAAAGACCAAATTTAGGAATAATTGGAAAAGAGGAGAAGGAAATCACCCAGCTCAAAGGACTGTCTTCAACAAAATCATAGAAGGAAACTTCCTCAACCTAAAGAAAGAGATGGATGGCCATAAAGGTACAAGCAGCCTATAGATCACCACATAAAGGAGACAAGAAAAGAGAATCCTCTTGTCACATAATAATCAAAACATTAAATCCACAGAACAAAGAAAGAATACTAAAAGCTGCAAGGAAAAAGGGCCAAGTAACAAAAAGAAAAAAAATCACCAAAAAACCTATCAGAATTATACCAGACTTCTCAACAGAGACACCAAAAGCCAGAAGAACCTGGTCAGAGGTCATGCAGACTTTAACAGAACACAAATGCCAACCCAGGAGAAACCAAAATATTCCAGGACAAAACCAAATTCAAACAGTGTTTATCTACCAATCCAGCCCTACAGAGGATCCTAGAAAGAAAATTCCAACACAAGGAAGGTACCTATACCAAAGGAAAGACAAGATATTAACTATCTCACAACAAAGCCAAAAGGAGAAAACCACATGCACATAAACTCCTACAAAAACAATCATAACAGGAACTAATAGTCATTTGTTTTTAACATCTCTCAATATTAACAGACTCAACTCACCTATAAAAGGACATAAGCTCACAGACTGGATATACAAACAAGACCCGGCATTTTGCTGTCTGCAAGAAACACACTTCAAAAACAAAGACATTCACTATCTCAGAGTCAAAGGATGGAAAAAGGTCTTCCAAGCAAATGGTCCCAAGAAATAAGCTGGAGTTGCCATCCTAATATACAATAAAATAGACTTTCATCCAAAAGTTATCAAGAAGGATGAGGGAGGACACTTCATATATATCAAATGGACAACCCACCAAGTAAACGTCTCCAATCTGAACACCTATGCCCCAAATGCAAAGATACCCACATTCATAAAAGAAACTTTACTAAAGCTCAAAACACATATTGAACCCCCCACAATGATAGTGAGAGACTTTAACAACCCAGTGTCACTAATGGACAGGCCATTGAAGCAGAGACTAAACAGAGACACAGTGAAGCTAATAGAGATTATAGACCAAATGGATTAAACAGATTGTCTACAGAACATTTCACCCTAAAAAGAAAGAATGCACCTTATCACCTCATGGTACCTTCTCCAAAATAGACCATACAACCCTCAAAGGATACAAGAAGATTGAAATAATCTCATGCATCCTATCAGATCACCATGGCCTAAGGCAGGTCTTCAGTAACAGCAAAAACAACAGAAAGCCCACATACATGTGGAAATTGAACAACTCTCTACTCAGTGATAACTTGGTCAGGGAAGAAGTAAAGAAAGAAATTAGACTTCCTGGAGTTTAATGAAAATGTTGACTCAGCATACCCAAACTTATGGGACACAATGAAAGCAGTGCTAAGAGGAAAATTGGTAACACTAAGTGCCCTGGTAAAGAAACTGGAGAGATCTTACACTAGCAGCTTAACAGCACACCTGAAAGCTCTAGAACAAAAAGAAGCAAACACATACAAGAGGAGTAGACAGGCAGGATATAGTCAAACTCAAGCCAAAATCAACCATATAGAAACAAAGAGAACAATACAAAGAATCAACAAAACCAAAAGCTGATTCTTTGAGAGAATCAACAAGATAGGTAAACCCCTAAAGGACCCAGAGGTCCTAACTAAACTAACTAACTAAAGGACCCAGAGGCAGTATCCAAATTAACAAAATCAAAAATGAAAAGGGAGACATAACAACAGAAACTGAGGAAATTGAAAAGAAATCATCAGATCCTACTATAAAAGCCTATACACAGCAAAATTAGAAATTCTTGGTGAAATGGATATTTTTCTAGATAGATACCACATACCAAAGTTAAATCAAGAGCAGATAAACTATCTAAACAGATCCATATCTTATAAGGAAATAGAAGTCATTAAACCTTCCAACCAAAAAATGTCCAGAGCAAAATGAATTTAGCACAGAATTCTACCAGACCTTCAAAGAAAGCCTAATACCAATATTCCTCAAACTATTCCATAAAAGAGAAACAGAAGGAATACTACGTAATTCACTCTATGAAACCACAATTACTATGATACCTAAACCACTTAAGGACCCAATCAAAAAAAAGGACTTCAGACCAAAAATACTCAATAAAATAAAATAAAATAGAATAAAATAAAATAAAATATAAAAACACTCAAGAAAATTCTTGCAAACTCAATCCAAGAATACATCAAAATTATCATTTACCAGGATCAAGTAGGCTTCATGAAAGGTTGGTTCAATATATGAAAATCCATTAATGTAATCTACTATATAAACAAACTCAAAGAAAAAGATCACATGATCAACTCATTAAATGCTGGAAAAGCATTTGAGAAAATACAACACTGGTTCATTTTAAAAGCATTGGAAAGATCAGGAATTCGTGGCCCATAAGATATGGATCTGTTTAGATAGTTTATCTGCTCTTGATTTAACTTTGGTATGTGGTATACCCAAGCATAATAAAAGCAATTTACTGCAAACCAACAGCCAATATCAAATTAAATGGAGAGATACTTGAAGGAATCTCATTAAAATTGGAGACGAGACAAAGATGCCAACTCTCCCCATATCTATTCAGTATAGTACTCAAAGTGCTAGCTAGAACAATCTGACAACAAAAAGAATAGAACAATGTGACAACAAAAAGAGATCAAGAGGACACAAAATGGCAAAGAAGGAAAGGTATCACTATTTGCAGATGATGTGATAGTATACATAAGCAAGCCCAAAAATTCTACCAGAGAACTTCTCCAGCTGATACACAACTTCAGCAAAATGGCCAGATATAAAATTAACTCAAATAAATTAGAAGCCTTCCATTATACAAATAATAAACAGACAGAAAAAGAAATTAGGGAAATTATTGCCTTCATAATAGCCACAAATAATATAAAATAACTTGGAGTAACTGTAACCAAACACGTGAAAGATCTGTATGACAATAGCTTCAAGTCTCTCAAGAAAGAAAATCAAAGAAAATCTCAGAAAATGGAAATATATCTCATGCTCATGGATTGGCAGAATTAACATAATAAAAATGGGAATGCTACCCAAGGCAATCTACAGATTCAATGCAAATCCCCATCAAAATCCCAACACAACTTTTAAAAAAGATTTATTTATTTTATATATATGTGTTCACTGTAGCTATATTCAGACACACAGTAGAGGGCATCACATTCCATTACAGATGGTTGTGAGTCATCATGTGGTTGCTGGGAATTGAACTCAGGACCTCTGGAAGAGCAGTGCTCTTATCTGTTGAGCCATCTCTCCAGCCAAACACAATTCTTCAAAGACATGAGAAATAAAATTCTCAAATTTATCTGGAAAGGCAAAAACTCAGAATAGTGAAAACAATTCTTAACAATAAAACAGCTGCTAGAGGAATCACCATTCTTGATCTCAAGCTATACTACAGGCAATAGAGACAGACAGGTTGATCAATGCAATAGAACTGAAGATCCAGAAATAAAACCACAAACTTACGCACAGTTAAATCTTTGACAAAGATGCCAAAAATATACAATGGAAAAATAAATCATCTTCAATAAATGGTGCTTGGTTTAACTGTTTGATTGTATGTAGAAAAATGAAAATAGACCTGTATCTGTTACCTTGCACAAATCGCAAGTCCAAGTGGATCAAGGACCTCAACATAACACCAGATACACTGAATCTAATAGTAGAGAAAGTAGGAAAGAGACTTGAACTCATTGGCACAGGAGAAAGTTTTCTAAACAGAATTCCAACTGCTCACAATCTAAGATCAAGAATTGATAAATGGGACCTCATAAAACTGGAAAGCTTCAAGAAGACAAAGGCCATAGTCAATAAGACTGGACAACCTACACACACTGAGAAAAAAAATCTTCACTAACTCCACATCTGAAAGAGGGTTAATAACCAAAGTATATAAAGAACTCAAACTAACCACTCAAACCCAAACAACCCAAACAAAAAATGGGGTATAGAACCAAACAGAGAATTCATAACAGAGGATTCTCAAATGGCTGAGAAGCACGTAAAGAAATGTTCTAAGTACTTAATGATCAGAGAAATGCAAATCAAAACAACCTTGAGATTCCACCTTACATCAATCAGGATGGCTAAGATCAAAACCTCTGGTGACAGCACATGTCAGCGAGGATGTGAAGAAAGAGGAACACTTCTCCATTGCTGTTGGGATTGCAAACTGGTATAATCACTCTGCAGGAAGTTACTCAGAAAATTGGAAATAGATCTACCTGAAGATCCAGCAATACTACCCTTGGGCATATACCCAAAACATTCCCCACTAGGCCACAGGGACATATGTTCCACAAGTGCCCTTGTTTGTGATAATCAGAAGCTGGAAACAACCCAGATGTTCCACAACAGAAGAATGGATACAGAAAATGTGGTTCATTTACACAATGGAATACTACTCAACTATTAAGAACAAGGACATCCTGAGTTTTGCAGTTAAATGGATGGAACTAGAGAATGTCATCCTGAGTGATATAACTCAGACCCAAAACGTCATGCATGGTATGGTGGGAAAAACAATGGTGGAGACGGGGTGGGGGCTTTCCACGCGGTGGGTCCCAATAACTTGAGAAAGTCCAGAGTTTCAAAGGCTGGAAGCTTTGGCAATGACAGGTCCTAATGATATGAGAAGTCTGTGGGTCCAAGAGTTTTATTGCTGTGGTGTGGTACTTGGATCTGGATGTGCACCCTCTAGTCAAAGGCAGGGCAGAGCTGACTTAAATAGGGAGGGGGAAAGAGGAGGGGCTGAGAAAATGAATAACTTAATTTAGCTATGCCCCCTGGCCTTTAGGTAACTCATGAATATGGAAATCTCTAGAGGCTGAAGCCTGTAGTCATGCCCTCTCTAGCCAAACATGACTGTAAGGTGCAGATCAATGGAGATGTAGACCTCGTGGTAGAAGCCTGGATTCTGGGGGCGTGGCCGAACACCTGCCATTTCTCCAATGGGAGTCGGGGTTCAAAGGCACATGCCCAGCCAAGAATCAAGCCCGACATTAGCCAAAATAAGTATAGAATACCAAGATACAGTTCACAGAACTCATAAAGGTCAACAAGCTGAAGGGCTCAAGTAAGGATGCCTCAATCCCTCTTGGGAAGGAGAAGAAAGCAATCACAATGGGGGAGAGCAGGAGCGACTTAGGAAATGGGTGCAGGGAAGAGGGGAACCTGATCTGGTATTGGGTGAGAGAAAAGTGCTGGATACCTAAGGACCAGCAGAAAGACTAGAAACAGGCAATCTCGGGTGACAGGAGGTTGGCAGGACCCTCAGAAATATATTAGAGACCAGAGAGGTGAGAGACTCTCAGGATGCAAAGGGAGGGACCTTAGATGACATACCCCATAGTAGGGAGAGGGAACTTGTAGATCCTACCTCCAGCAGAAAGACAGGGCAACAAGTGAGGTATGGGGTAAAAAACTCTGACCCATAATTGTTCCTGTCTGAAAGAATGCAGGAATGGAAATGGAGAGGGGCCTGAGGAAGAGGAGGTCCAATGACAGTCCCAAAGTGGGGTCCAGCTCAAGGGGAGGTCCCAAGGGCTGACACTATTACTGATGCTATGGAGCACTTACCAAAAGGAACCTATCATGACTGCCCTTCGAGAGACCCAATAAGCAGTTGAAGGAGCCAGATGCAGATATTTGCACCCAATCATTGGCAGAAGTTTCTGACCCCTATGTTTGAATTATGGAAAAGCAAGAAGAAGCTGAGGAGGAGAACAACCCCTAGAAGGACCAGCAGTCTCTATCAACCTGGACCCCTGAGATCTCTCAGTCACTGGACCACCAACCAGGCAGCATACATCAGCTGATATGAGGCCCCCAACAAAAATACCTTAGAAGACTGCTGGGTCTAGGTTCAGTCCGAGAAGCTGCACCTAACCCTCAAGAGACTGGAGGCTCCAGGGAGTTTAGAGGTCTGATGGAATGGCGGGTGGGTAGATTGGGACATCCTCATGGAGATGGGAGCATGGAGGATGTTTGGGATGGGGAATAGTCAGAAGGTGGACCGGGGTCAGAGGAGATGAAATCTGGAATGCAGAAAAAATATTAAATAAAATTAAAAAATAAATAAGAATTTATGTTTCCTATTGCAAATAATTTTCATTTCAGAAAACTATAGCATAGAAGCTAATAGATGCCTGTTAAGATTTCCCTATTTTTGCAAGTTACTTTCAAATTCTTTACAATCCTTGTGGATGATCTTATCTTCTATTTCTACTTAAAAGGGTTTACCCTCATGCTTGTTAGTTAGCAGACTTAGTCACTTTCCAGGATCATAAAATCTCACAGATTTAAGCAAATGCTCAAGACCACTGCAGCTTTTCATAGATTTCTAATTTCTGGTGTATCCAGAGAATTTGTAAACAGAGAAATATTAATGCAGAAAAATAGAGGAATTTTTTATATCCATGAGGAATAGAGTAGACACAAATTTTGTCAAAAGTTTGAATGAAACTAGGATAATGCTCACCTTCAAATGAAAGGCAGTCATGCAGTGGTAAGGGAGCAGAGCCCTTAAACAAGCTATAAGGAGAGCCATATAGAGAATGGAATGATACAAACTGAGGCCTCTAAAAGCTAGATCGTTCATCTAGTTCAACTATCTTTTTTTCACTGACTTTGTTAGAATCTACCCAAAGGGTGCCAAACAATAATGTCAAGAGAAATACACAGGACTGCTAGGTTTTGCTAAAACATTGACATTTATAGTTATCTTACACTGTCAGATTACTATTAATGGACCTATAAGATATTTTCCAACTTATCCCAAAATGTGTTTTCTCATTAGGCAGACATTTGTCATAATACAGAGCATCTATCTATACAGAGTGAAATTTCTGGACAGTCAATGATGAAGTAATTGTATCTAACTGATGTATTTTCAGTTTGTTAATGAATAATAACAATGACACTACAATAAACAGTACTCTTAAAACCCAAATAATTATCAAAACACTCCCAATATGCATTTATTTAATTTTTTGGTCCATGAGATTCTTAATTATCATTTATCATATTCTAGAATTATAGAAACAATGGCATGTAATAGGTTTAGCAATATTAAATTTGACTACAGAATTATAATTATATTAACAGTTCTGTGTTTAATTTAGGGTAGTAAAAATATGGTTAACAATTTTTTCCTAGTTCAACTTAAGCCTTATTGAAATATGCTCCTTTATCAAACTATCTTGCCCTTTAAAATAATAACTGGGCTAGAGAGACGACTCAGCCATTAAAGTCAAGGCTCACAACCAGAAATATAAAACAACAACAACAACAACAACAACAAAGAACAAAAATTAGTCCAATTTGTCTACATTTTCCCTGCAATTATATTACATCTATTCATGTTTTAGAGTTTCTCATGACTTTGACTCTATTTACTCTAGTTACATTCTACCAACAATTTCACTTTTCTAAGAACATTTAGAATATACCTTGCCCAAAGCCTTTAGCGTCATTCTTTTCTTGTCCCAATATAAATTCATCCACTCTATTGTTGCCAATTACTGATAGAAAATTATCTTGATTTCTTTCTCATCTGGGTCATACTGATTTTTTTCCAGTGCTAAGTCAGTTCCTGGCTTTGGCGCTCCTGCCCCTGGGAATACTCTATCTACTTCTGCCACAAATATTAAGCATCATTTCCATCCTTAACCATTGGCTCATTAGAATATTTTCTTAATTTTCTCTCCTCACAAGTTGTTATGTGTAGCTATTTATATGTGAACTGCCTATGGGTGCTGGGAATTAAATGCATATCCTCTGCTAGATCAACAAGTACTTGGAAGAAATGAGCCACTTCTCCAGTCCATCTACCATTTATATGTGGGCTTCTTCCTCTTTCCTCTTAAAAATGCTTTATTGCCAATAGTTATAGTTTATCATAGTCTTCATGTTATATTAAACTCAATAGCATAGCTTTATTTTCTCATTAAGAAGAATAAAGAAGTAGCTGAGAAGGATTGCAAGTGACATTATTTAAATTATCCAGTCTTCCACACTAGGCCTTATGTAGTTTTCTAAATATCTATAGAAAGCATGAAATTCTATACTAGTGTGTTTCGTGTTTTCTTCTGTACATTATGTGTAGATAATCATTACAAAATGATAATTAGACATTCAAGTATGGACTTCAATAAGTAGGCTTGTATTGCATTCGTGTTTGTTAGCATAATATGAGCTGCTAAAACTGACTTCTAAATTTTAGCAATTTTATTTCTTGCTCATATAAAATTCCACTTCAGCGTTACTCATAATCTGTAGTAAAAGTAAAAGGAAGTGGGCTTGTCCCCATGCAGTTAGTCATTGATTCATGAATACAATGTCATTTTGGACACAGGTTAGCTTTTAAAGGGGGAAGAGAATGGAATAGGCCAAGCTGAAGGTGATTCTCATAAGTTGAGCTTCATAGTGCTGCAGAAAATTTTCCTGGCCTCAGTTCAGTCCTATGACTCAACCTACTGATAACATGGTTTGGGAAATGTAATTCCTTGCTGTTTATCTCTAGGAAAAAAAAATAAGAATGCTAGGGTTTTGACAACTCCCTTCTCTGCTATAGCATTCACCTCGTGAAAGTATACAAATATCGTTACTCAAATACCTGCAAATAACATGCTACTCCAAAACTCAGAAACTTTTAAACAATGCTGGAAATGCACATATATTAATGTATTATTCTCAGACTTTTCTCTCCTTTGTCACAAGACACCTTGAGAACACTATTTTGTGTTTTGTTTTTGTGATTTCACCAACTCTTACAGTGCTGTAGAGCTTTTGTTATGGGAAGTTTTATTTAAAATAAGATAGAATTCTCTCTCTCTCTCTCTCTTAATAAAGTAGATTTGTTTTTAAAGGTGTTTGGTTAGTGAAGGGCACAGAATGCATAAACTCCCTCTAGAATTTAGACTACCTTTGTTAGGGATCAACTCTAAAGCTCTGTAAACAGTGAATTCTTTTTTATACTCAGTAGGGTCTCATTCCTCAGGCCCTTGGGAAATTACTTTCCTGCCCTACCTTGACTTCTTAAGTTATGGCAAAGTTAAAACTGGGAAACAAAAGTTGAAAGTAGATGTAACTTTTATTTTTTTTGGATAGGTTTTGGCTAATGAAAAGTCTAGCAATTCAATGGCCTCAAATGATGATGAAGGGATACCCTACATGACCTGCAACTGTCTCGACAAACATGTAAACTGAAAAACAAGCATCATGTTCACATGACTGTAAAGAAGTCTACACTGCTTAAATCTTCCAAATAAGTGAAGTTTTCAAATTCTAGATGGAGAATTCCTAAGAGGGGGTAGAGATGCAAGTCCGATTAAATGATCTTGAGCCTGGCTGTGTGCAGTTGGTCCATAGTTAGGAGACCAGCTATCCAAGGATGTTTTGAGATACTGCTACACACATTTTTTATAAAGTTAAGGCACTACCTAAAATAGGCTTGAATTCTAATAGACCCATTATATTCAGGGAAGGATCATAATATTTTTATTTCTTTTATTTGCCACATTGAAAATGTATCCAGTCAGTTACATGCATGGTACAATAGTGTCAGGCACATTGCTCCAAACCTGGCTCTACAAAAACACAGACTGCCACGTCACTTACCCGTTTTCACTCCTGTATTCTAAACTGCATAGTAGCAAGAGTAGAAATATGCTTTATAGCAATAGATCTCAAAATCCCTTTGAGGACTGTTGATTCTTTTGACTCTTTCACAGTGGTCACCTAAGATTATTAGAAAACTTGGATATTTACATTACAGTTCATATCGGTAGCAAAATTACAGTTATGAAATAGAAGCAAAAATAATTTTATGGTTGAGGTCACCACAACATGAGGAACTATATTAAAGGGTTTCAGCATTAGGAAAGCTGAGAACCATTGCTTTATAGGTTGATATTTGGGTGAAATGAGTCAGAAAGCTACCTGTTTCATAATGCATGCTCTGTGATTGAGCGAGAAAGCCAGTGACTTTGTTCCATTCTATTCCCTGTGAGGGATTTAGCGCTCCCCTCTTTGACTGGAAGTTTTCAATTTGTCTTTCATTTACAGAGACTACACTCTAGAACCAATGTGAACAGTCTGATAGCCTCACAGTTTCATTTTTTCCATTCTCATTACAGTCAAGTCCTCTTTCCATGAAGTATCAGAAATAAAAGACTAAAAGTTAAAGTTGTTTTATTCTTGAAAGAGAAAATTTTCAAAATCAGTTAACAAACCGAACAGTGCATGCACAGCGACTGAGTACGCATCAGACTTCTTCAGATAGAAAGTTGTACAAATACTCAGGGTAGAACACAGGAAGATGAAGAAAGAAAACTCCCTACTTTTTGGACCACTATTGAATGTTTTCCCAGAACATCTCCAAAGGAGCAACGGTCCTCTCCATGCCCTCAGTTAACATGTCGATAAACAGCAATGGCAAGAACAACAAACATACAAACAAGCAAAAAACAAGGCAAAACAAAACAAAAAAAAACCTGTGACATTTCACAAAGTCATAACTCTGAGAACTATTAGGAACTAGATAAACCATATTTGTAGAATGAGTACTCTGCCTTGTGTGTCAATCTTACTATAATCCATCCTCTAAGCTTCAGCACTAATGTGTCATATCTTATGGGGCAACACAACCACTATCTGACTGTGGACTTACACTGAATCTCTGTATGGACTTGAGAATGGAATTGGTGTTTAAGCATATGGGAACTTGAAATTAGAAACTGAGCATTCAATTGTGATGGGCTAATATTGCAAACTGAATATGTGCTGGTAAAGAGTTACAGACATTGGTAGTATGACATGTGGTCTAAAGCTCCAGATGTTTCAGTTTAATCCCTCTGTCCTCCTATCACTAGGTGGCAGTTTTAGGCTCCCTGCACCATGCCAGGACAACTTGCCAAATACTCATAGTCCTGTTCCCCTTTCAGAATTAGAATTAAAAGGCATATTAGGTAGATATAAGCATGGATGGTTAAGAATGTCAGGTCATATTCACAATAGAGAAAAAAATTAGGAATTTGCCTACACAGAGAAACAGAATAACAAAGAATACTATATACAATAAGATACATGTGATTAAGCAAAGAACTCCCATTTCTAGACTTGAATGCCAGCTCATAACTGAATGACTTTCTTTCAAGCCAAGCAACTGTCATCCTGGGGAGTTCAGCTGCCTGTTGGGGTGGAAAAGCCAGAGCCCTGTAATTAACTACTCTGTAAAAAAGCCTAATAAATTCATTGGGTCTCCAGAGTGACCTTTGGCAGAGTTGTGACTAGATTTCTTGTTGGGTCCTTATGGCACACAACTGTAAATCTTCTCTCAGGTGTACTGTTGTATTTATCTTAATATTCATGCTTGCCTTTATCTTAAACTGTCTACAATTGGCTTTTTTTATGCAAGCAAGAACCCTAATATAAACAACAAAAGATTTCTTTTTCTTTTTTCTTCATTTCTTTAAAGAACAAAGAGGAACAGAAAAGAAAAAAGATAAAATAATAAGAGTGAGAAGTAGGTAAATATTATTGGCAACTGAAAAGAAAGAGAACATTTGTACTTAGAAGTAGAAATGCCCATCCATTCCAAGAAGTCAAAGAGAAAGTAAAAACTAACCTATGAAACAATGCATGGGACTCTACTTTCCTGTAATAATTCAGCCAAGGAAATGATTAAAAATGCTTTCAACATTTTTCTTAAGCTCCTTGTAAGGAAAATAATTCTTGCCAAGGCAAAGAGAATAACTAAGAAGTTTTTAGACACACAATGAAGAAAACATAAGAGCTTTGCTCACACACTTTTTGTCTATGTGTTTGACTCAATCTGCCAATCTAATTGTATCTGTAAACCACAATAACATGCATAGGTGATTAGCAGTCTCCAGGTGAATATTATGCTCAACAAAGTGTGTCACAGACTATGAGGACACTCATAAGAGGGAATAGCTCCATATTAAAAGACAGAAACAAACTTTACTACAAATCTGCTGATGGGAGCTCATTTTATGTGTTTTCGTCCCAGTTCTTGATGAGTTAAAAAAAAAAGTGACTAATACTGTCAACTTCCTATTGGTGCTATATGAGAATCCAAAATAGAATTTTTCAAAGTAATCCAAATTCCTCTACCAAAAGTATCTATATTAATTTGTAAAAATATGAATCTTAGAGGGTATCTGTTTCTCTTAATGAAGTTTAGCATTTTAGAATGTCAGTTTTCTGACAAGACAATAATACTTTGTATCTGATGACAGAGATAATCACACTCAATTGTATTAAAACACATGGATAATTAGATTTCTAATTGCTGCAGCATCTATTTCTTTTCTTCTATCTGAAGTCTCTTGCACACACACACACACACACACACACACACACACCACCCAAGCATCCTTCATTGTGCACTTCAACTCTGGCAAAAGAAGCTTATTTCTGTTGGTGAAATTACTTGAACTGACAGAGGTACATTTAGTCTAGACCCACATGGGTTCAAGATTTTATACAGAATTTAATTTCTTGTTCAAGTGTAAGGCACACATAATCTTTGGCACTTGACTGAACAGATTTTTATGAATTGCATAGTCAGATCACAGTGTGAATATTCCCCTCTAAACCTCATGCAAACTCTTTAAATGGTAATGTAACAGTGTTCCGAGATGAGGCTATTTGGAGATGCCTGGTCAGAAGGGTTCCGCACTGAAGATGGATTACAGTTATTATTGCCAGGGTGGGACAGCTGTCAAGTGTAGATGTTATAAACAAGTCGAATGTCTGTGACTTTCACTTATTCTTGCCCTTTCTCTTTCATGTGGTATCTCTCCATGTGAGATCCTCTGTCTTTTTTTTTTTTTTTAAATGTTCTGAGCAGATATCTATACCTTGACCCTTGACATTGAAATTTGGAGAATAGTCAGAAATCTTTATTTATAAAAGGCAATCTACAATTACTTCTTCTAGTGTTAGAAAACAGAATACAATATCATGTAACCTCAATGTAGATAGACTATTGTGTCTAAATCTCTATTTGTCCATTTTCAGACACAGTTCACCCTACTCCTTTAAGTTGACTAGTATTCTTACACAATTTAATAAATTATTTTTATTTGATTTGTTTTACACAAAACCAACCACATAGTCCCTTCTTTCTTATGTCTGGCTTTTGTCCAACGAGTGCCATGTGCCCTTTTTATGTATGTTTGTAGTTCGATCATTTTCATTACAGCACAGTGACCTATCATGTGAATATCATACAATTTATTCACTTTCAACTCCCCCACCTCCAGTTTTATTCTCTATGGCTGCATGACATTCACCATTCCCAGGACTCAGAATATCAGATTTCAGCACAAACTAGAACTCAAATTTTCAGAGTTTCTAAAATATTGAACACTAATTACATTGTGGAATCTTAGGTACAAATAGATATCTCTATGACCTGGATTCTCCTATAATCCACCTCTCTGTGACTCTTTCATCAAGCAATTTCTAAAACAAGCAAGAAACAAAATTCATTAGAGAATGTGGGACTATAGAAATCCTGGGGTGTTTGGCCACACACCCAGAACCCAGAGACCTAACAGGAAGTCTCCATTTCACCCATATAGTGGGTCACATAAGGCATAGGTAGACGGCGTGGCAAACAGGTCTCTGCCTCAAGATTTACATATTAATGAATTACCTAAAGGCCAGGGCATGGATATCTAAATTTTCATCTCCCAAGCCCCTCCTTTTCTATGCTCCCTAATATAATGGAGCCCCTCCTGGCATTTTGTGGGAGAGCATGCCATTCAGATACAGCCATCATGACAATAAAACTTCCATATCTTCGATTCCATGTGTCTCCTGGAACTCTGGACTCTCTTTGTGTAAGTGGGAAACTCGGGCTGGGGAAAGCCTCTCTGCTCCTCCCTGCTGCGGCCATCCGTGGGGCTCTCTCCCCTGCAGCAGCAGTCCCTGCACCTTCATGGGCTAACCCGGGGACTCAGCAGCGGCTGCTGGGCAAGCTGAGTCCTCGCTCTCCCTGTCCCAGCTGTCCGTGGGGCTCCCTCTCTCCTCTGTAACCGCAGGTCCTGGGACCGCTGGGCCGCATGGAGCTGGCAAGATAGAACCATCATCTGAGACCTCCGCTGTAGCGCGCGGGAGGTTGGAGCCATGGATCTGAGGTTCCAGGGACTGCGGGGCACAGACGTGTCCTGACCTGGCCCTTGCCCTGACCCGCCCCGGGCCCTGTGCGAGTTTTGAACCACAAGAGAACAAATATATTTTAACTTGGACATTCTTGGTATGCATTCCTTTTCTTTCTACTAAGTGATTTATACTTTTTTATTTCAGAACACGCCTTTGCCTCACTTTCTGACATTAAGCACTTTCTGTCTTGACTCCATGCATATTGCAGTGTTTCCTAAGCAGTGAGATGTCCCTGCTAGTTTCTCAGCCTAATGGTCTGTCCTTCCTGTCAATGATCAATAATACAATTAACTACCCAGTACTTGAAGCTGTTGTAACTCAGCTCTGAGAGATGATAGGCTAAAGTATGAGTGCTTTGCCAGATTGCATTTTTATCAGTTTTATCAAAAAAAAAAAAATGACAATGTGCTCACAGCCACGGTCAGGAAACATCCACAGAGAAATAACACTGTCTTAAAAAAATCATAGTAAGAACAGACAACCCTGGGCTACAAAATTATTTTACAAGCATGTTAATTTTGTCAAAAAATCTACTAAAGTACTTTGCTACAACATCTTCATCCTCAGCTAATTACACCCTTACCCACAAAGAGGGTCTCTTGCTTTCTGAGTCCATTCAAGGGCCCTGGTATGTTCTCAATTATAATTCATATTTTCTGGATGAAATTAACCTTCTGAGGAATTTACCTTTAGAAATCACCTGGAGGTCCAATGTTGCAGCAATGTGAGTTATGGCATCAAAGTCCAGTCTCCAGTTCCTGGGCCAAGAACAGCTATGTGTTTGTTTTAGAGTATAGTATTGGAAGAATCATTGGTGTGCACAGGAGACCACATGGTCTTTTTATTGGTTGTCATCCCATTCAGCTAAGTAGGTGCAAACAAGAATCACGTTCATCACATTGCATCACTTTAATACATTTCAAACCTGGCAGTATCCTCTTTCCCTAGGTGTCCTGTACTTTAAAAATGTACATCAACAATGCCCCAAATTCTGTATCATTTAAGGTTTCTACCAACATCATAAATGTACCATATTTCCCACTACTGTTCTTTGAAAAAGGGTATCAGTTTCTAGTTTTAAATTTCTATTTCTAGTTTTCCTTGTTGTTTCTGCTTGATGTATTTTAAGCCATATTAGTCTTACAAATATTGCCTTTGACATTCATAAAATTTCAAAGTTGTGTAGGCTATCCTGTGACTTTTGTACACAAATGTATAACTTAAAATCTTTCTTTGTAAGAGTCTTATTTAATGGTTATTAAAGGAAATCTCATACAGTCAATGAGCTTTTTCTTATATAGAATCTCCCATTTGGGCTCATTCTTAGAATATCTAGACTGGAATATTATTCAATGTAGTACTTACTAAGCATCTTTGGGGTTACAGGTTATTTATATTATAGACAAAGTATTGCTAGAACCACATTGAGAAAAAAAACCAGCATTTATTTTCCACATATAATGTGGAATGGAATGTATATATTTTCCACATATAATGTAATGGAAAAATTAGTTAGTTAGATATTATGAGAACAAACAACCAAAATCTGGATTAACTTTATTTCAAGACACAGGAATTTTGCAGAAGTTCTCAGTGCCCAGCTTCCTTTGCTGGTGATTAAAGAAAGGCTCCCAATCTTAAGGATGTACTTGAAAGAGTGTAGATTAGTGTAGCCACAATAACTTCAATGTGTTTATTCTAGATGCATTTATCTCAACTATGTTTGGTTATATTTTGTATGCTATGCTAATCCCAACCTTTTTAAATTAATGATAATAAAGACCTCATATTGGTCCAAAATATAGTTTTAAATAAAACTTCATTTGTTAGTGCCAAATTATATCTCAGTTCTGGTATATATAAATATCTTCCTTAGATATCTTTGTGATTATTGTAGTTTTGTTTTTAATGGAAACAGCATCTAATTTTTTAGCCCAGGTTGGTCTATAATTCACACTATGGTCTAGGTTGGCCTCAAATATATTTTGGGCTTCCTCTTTCAGACTATTGAATGCTGAGATTATAGGCATATACCACCTTACCTGACGTTTCTTTTTTTAATTCAATATTTTATTTATTTACATTTCAGATGTTATCCCCTTTTCCCATCTCCTCTTTAATCCTCTATCCCATCTCTCCTCCTCCTCCTTTTTTGCTTTTATATCATTTAAATTACATGCAAGTATTAAAGTCAGTTCTAGATTGAGGAACTAGCAATACAATAGATGCAAATAGTCAAGAAACAAGCAAGACAATAAACCCAGATAGTCAAAGAACATACAGGACAATAAACAGAGTCCTGTGATCACTCCTATGATCACTATTTCTAGTGGCTTATCAGGATGACCAAAATATCTGAGCCTACTTCCCTGTCCTAGTCCAAAGTCATTTTCATGCCTGAAGCCTACTTCTTTGTTCTAGCTTAAGATTTAGATTCCTTCCAGTAATTATTTCTTTGTTCTAGCCTAGGATTTAGATTGCTGCCTGAAGTTATTTCTTTGTTCTAGCCTAATGTCAGATTCCTACCTGCAGTCCATTTCCTTGTCCTTAGCCTATGTCAGATTTTTGCCTTTTCCTTGTATATCTTTGTAACTCCAAAATGTTAAGACAATTTATGAAGAATTGTGTCTGTTTCTGTATGAAGACATGCTTCTGTGCTGAGAGGGCAGGTATAGCATGTTAGCCACTGTATCAACCATTTACACAATAAGATGTTTGATGAAATTGAATGATTCACAGACAGACTTTAGATTGTCATTTCCTCGGCCCCCAGGTATTATGTTTCACTTGTCATCTTCTAAGCCTCTCACACTGCTTTTCATGTTGCTGTTGCTTTACATTATTGTTGTTATTAAAGGGTAATTATTTTGATATTAAATTATGAATCCCTTTTAATGTATCAGAAACAGTGTTTGATACATTTTGTTTCAATTATTAAAAAAAAACTTGCAAGGTAATGGCTGTGTAAGTTGCTAAGAATAACTACTAGTTGAAGGCTCAACCCTCAATAAGACATTTATACCATCTCCTTTAAGGCTTAAGGAATATTTTCAGAAAAAGAGGCAGAAAGAATATAAGAGCTGGCCAAGAGGAAGAAGGGTTGCAAAATGTTTTTTTTTGTAGGCACAACAAAGTCATTGAACCTGTGAACTCACAGTAGCTGCAGTTATTGGAACTGGGCTTGTATGGGGCTAGCCCTGTCTTCAGTCTGTCATAGATGATGAAGGAGCTTCTTGGGCACTACCCCTCCCTTCTGAATTATTTACTGGGTTACAGGAGAGGGGAGTCCTTTTCTTCAGTTGTATATCCCCTAGGAAGCCCACTGGCTCCAAAGGTTAAATCTAACCCCTCATTACAGGCAGTCCTAGTTAAACTCAGTGGGCTACAAAGAAAAAAATCACCACCGCCACCAACATAAATGTCAAGTATATGTGAAAGAGATTTGTAGAGCAGAAGTGGGAGTTGGTAGCCAGCAGGAGAAGGAGTGGGATTATAGTGGGAGGTGTAATTGGAATGTATTATATGCATACATGAAACTGTCATTGAAACAAATTAATAATTAAAACTTATGAGGTAAGGTGGAATTAGAGGTTTTTTTTTCTATTTAGGTTACATCTCAAATGCCTTTGGTAGGTAAATGAAAATATTTAAAATTTGCACTTCTCATTAAAATTGCTTATTTTTTATAGCTTCCATTCACAGCTTTGTGTTTTAGAAAAAATATGACATTGTGTCAATTTGTGCAGCCATAATATTGAACATTCTGGCAAACATACACCTAACTTATTAGACATTCTTTCCAGTTATTCTGGGCTCCTTGAGAACAAAACTGTATTAATGATGGGGCTTTAATATCCCCTTCTCCCAAAGGTGATGGAAGCTATAATCCATCACTGACTCTCATTTGCCACCGTCAGTAACTTAATTTCCCACTCCAACTTAGAATAGTTTAATTTCTTTCTGCATTGATCCTTTGGTCTTAAGGAAAATGGATTTAGCATCACTGGGAGATAGTTTTATGTATTTCAATCGCTGGTTATTAGCTACTTACATTTTTTCCTCTCATTTTGAGCTCAAAGTATGTTCATATATATCTTACTTGTTTTGTTTTAAATAGAACTCATTATTTTTATCATACCTTTCTCCTCTATTTTCCTTCCTGAGCAAAAACCTCCAGAAACACACACCAGAAGAAAAGAGATGCAGGAAATGTTATATTTTGTCCTACATCCTTTTGAAAGAAGCTATTTCCCTTTTATTTAAAGCAGCTTTTGTTCTTTCAATGCATATGCTCCATTCATCAACATTTGACTTTACTTGTCTTCAAGGTTGATCATTCTGAAGTTATAAGTTTTGTTTTGCTACTGAGTAGTTTGCAGTTTTGATTTCTCGATTACTGTATGTCAAATTTAATCATAATGCTGTCAGACAGCCAAATGGCTCAACTCCATTTTTCTACTTCACTGGTTTTTCCTTCATTCCAGTTCAAGTCATCATTCCCTGTAGGGGATGTGACAGACTAATTCCTAAAGCATTCTATGAAACTCCCATTCTGGTGTGTCTGTTTTAAGATATACCTTTATGGTTTAAAACTTACATAGTGAAGTTTTTAATTACTTAGTTGTGTGTGTGTGTGTGTGTGTGTGTATGTATTTGTTTTAGTTATATAGATTTATTTGGAAATTTAGAAACTAATTGAGAAATTATTTAATAAAGTTAATATCCTCCACTGATATAGTGTTGTGGAGAAGATGATTAGGAAAACCATTCAAGGGAATTCATTTTTTAAATAAAAGGGATTTTCTTATTTAGGGAAGCATATTGCTTATAATTATACACATCTACTTATCTATTGTCAAGTAATACTTTCTACTGAATTATGAAGAAAACATTTCCAACATAGACAGAATACATTAGATTATTTTATCTCATAGTATCTTTAAAACTGAAGCAAGAAAAGTTCCCAGATATTCACTTTTAAAATATGTATTTGTATGTGTTTAGTATATTGTGAGTAGCAGCAGAATACACAGAAGAAGCTGGAAGAGGGATGGTACCACACATTATCCTCCACATTCAATGTACTCAGACACTTAGTGTGTCTCTGTGCTCATCCAATTCTATGTTCATGCTTGGAGGATTTTCGAGAGAAACACATAATGAGTGATTTGGAAGCAATAGAGATTGGAGTTTATTGGACTTGGAACTTATATCTGCTGGTGAAGAGCTCATGCAAGAGACCTTTATATGGTCCTGAGAAATAGTCTAGAATATGTTCACCCATTCAGCTTCTCTGAACTCCTGGATATTTCGTTTAGCCTGACAGTTACTTTTATGAAGTTCTCTGTTCTTTCTAATAAATTCTACCTTGGTTTAGCTTGTTTCCAATTAGAACTTGACATGCAGTTTCCTCACCCTGCTCTCTACCTCTGTAAATAACTTCTGAACATCTCCTGTTCTTTCCTTCGATTGGCTTACTTACCTTATTTTCCTCCTGCTTCTCTATTTTAATTGCCTGTACCAGATGTTCTAATCAAACACCCTGTTGTGTTTTGCTTTAAAATTCATTCTCATAGCTGCAGTAACTTGTTTTTACCCAGAACCCAGAGATATCCGATAAAGACTAAAAGGCTTTGGATTAGATGAGAATGATGCTGTAAATTAGATGCATCCAAGGAAGTATGAGTTAAGGCAATATATATATGACTTGTAGGTCCTTCCCATAAATAGAAATATTGACATTTATTTCCTCTTCTCACACCTTCTTTCACTGGCTGAATTGTATGTATGGTAATGAGTCCATATGGAAAAGTATATGAGCCCAGCATCCTAAGGAGAGTCGAATGAATTTAATGTAGGTCAGTGTTTTGCAAAGTAGAAGAGAGTTATCATAATTCTCTAGTTCTGAGACAAAGAAGTATCCATTTGAGTTAGAAGGACATTGTGGAAAAAAAAAGCCACAGTGGTGTTGTGGAAGCTTTCCACTCAGTGAGTCCCACATACAGAAGAAAGGTCTAAGGTTCCAGAGGCTGGAGGCTTTGGCAAAGGCAGACTCCAATGATTTGAGAATGTCCATAGTTCCAAAAGGGTTTATTTTCATGGTGGGTGGTTGATGGGTCTGGATGTAACCCCCTGAAACTCAGGGCAGACTTGAGTTAAATAGGGAGGGAGAAAGGAGGAGGGTCTGGGGAAGAATGCTTAATTTGCTCCACCTTCTGGCCTTCATTAGTATGTAAATCCCTAAGGCCTGAGGCCTGTAGTCACACCCTCTACCTGTGCACTTTGGGAGGGGCTGTAATGGCCTAGTGACTGAACAATGTAGGTCTATGGAGACTAGACTGCGTGGCAGAACTCTGGGTTCTGGGGACGTGGCCGAATGCCTGCCATTTCTCCCTTGGAGTCTCAGGGTTCCAGGCCCATGTCCAGCCGTTAACCAAGATACCCTTACACAGTTCCATAGGACATGATACAAATGTATGTTATCTCAGCAAAATCTTAATGACCACCACACATCTCTGACAGGTTTTAAGGAGATATTGTGATGGTTCCTCTTTATTGTCAATGAGATTGGTTTTAGAAATCCCTAGGACATGTACTTTTAGGCATGTCTGTGAGGGTCTTTACAGAGAGAATTAACTAAGAAGAGAAAACTTATCCTCTGGAACACAATCAACATGGGCTCAGGAGCTTGAAACTCATACTAAATGAAGTACAGGGAACAGCCAGCATTGCTGTCTGCTTCCTGATCCACTGAGGTGTAATCAAGCATCCGCTGTGCTGTCCTTCCCCTACAAATGCACTATGCCTTTCCTGCCACAGTATATTGTACTGTGAAGAAATACACATCCTTCATCCCTCAAGTAGCTTCTCCTCCAGAATTTTGCCACAGCAAGACAAAAAGCAACTAATACACACATAGCTTTGTTTGGCTCTGACAAAATGAGTATCTTTTGTTAGTGCTTTTTAAAAATCAGTGATTTTTTCTCTATCACAGCTAGTTCCTAAATAAATGAGACAGAGACTAGTGGATTTAATCAAGTTTTATGGCTGAGCTTGAATAATTCTCCCAGCCCAAATCCTGAAGAATCTTGCTGTCTCTCCAGTTGCCAGTTGTACTCCCATGATGTCTCCTAGACCCTCTCCTCATTGTACAACATTCTTTCCCCACCCCCCTCTCTCACACTCACCAGGCTAGAATCTGAAATCCAGTCCTATTTTCTACTCTGATCAGCCATTGATTGCTTAGCTTCTATGACAAATAAACTAATAACTCTATCTTAGAAACATATCTATGCAATAAACTGTACTAGATTAGTGTCTAACACAAACATAAGTTCGACTAATTACTAGTTACATTTTAAAATTTTACTAAATTGTTTGAAATAGCAGCTTTTAAAGTAACTAGAATTTAATATTGCAGTTTTAAGAGTTACTTAGGCACAATACCATTAAAAAGTGTTGATACATAGGATATTGTAGTCAAATATAATCTTAATTTCATATCAATATATAAACATTTATACAAATGTAAGATTTGGCTACTGGTCTACAGTTTAAGAGTATATTCAGTAATCTTCCCTGTATTCCTATTATTCTTACATTATTCCTGTATCCTTCCCTTATCTTTTCATCCTTTCTCCTCCCTCTAGCTCCCAACACTAGATAGGAGAGAAAGACAGAGGAATGAAAAAGAAAGAGAAAATGAAATTCCTGAATCTAACCTCCTTCATTTTACTTCTTCCTTGATCGAGACAATAACAACTTAAACCACCTTTTAAATGACAACAAAAACATCATTGAATGGTTCAAAAGTATCCGTCCCTCCATTTCAAATAGGGATGTCACTCTCTTAAAATTGCTTTCTGTTGATTTGGGGAATCATTTTCTTTTTGGATGCCTTCTAAGAGTTGGGATATTTGTCAGTTGTAAGAAAGATAGCTGGAGCATTAGCTGTCTAGTCTTTGCATTCTGAGAAAGTCCAGTCTCAAATGAAGTTCTGACTGGAAGAGTCTCAAAGGCTGGACCAAATAGGGTTGGAAACTTTCTTTGAAGCCATTATGGAAGCAGGTTTTATTGAAATAGCTATTAAGGCAGTCTAAGATTGGGTCACTAGGGCTACTTGTTTCCTTTGATGTTTGGTCCTTTTGTTTTGCAAGCATATATCATATGTCAAAGGTACTAGACATTTCTGTATTAATATATGTATGGAATGTGCACTGTACACAACTCAGTTAAAGATGATTCTCTGCTCTCTGAGCAACCAAGTCATCTGTCTTTATTTATAAGTTAGTTTGAATTGTATAAACAAACTGTAATATAAATTTCTATCTATGCCATTTGAAAGGATGGTGTGAGAAGTCTTAAGGATTCTATAGCCAGCAGGATTTATTTTCTATACATAACTGAAGTCCTGGCTGGAGACATTTTCAGATCTCAGCCATTCTCAGAGCTGGACCCATGTAAAGGCATCTGTAATGTATGTTACCCTTTTGTTTATCTTCATGATTTCTTTCTGTTTCCAGCCAAAATCTTCATGGGCTCTCCTCTTGTCAAATTTGATTTTTATAACTTTGGAAAGAATGAACACCCTTTTTTTCCCCCTGTGGAAACAAATGCAAAATCTCTCGCCTAAAGTAACACTTTTCCTTGCTTCCATTCTGAAGTTAGACATACTTAATATAATAAATTGGATGACTTAGTTCAGCAGTTTTATCCAGAATCCAATGTATTCATTCAGTTATGTTATCTATCTCTTTCACATTTAAAAAGTTTAAAGTCAATAAAGCATTATTTAATCTATCTTTGGGAGATTCTCTATCCTACTCTGTTCCGTGAGCATTTCCTTTAAAATTCCATTAGATCATTCCATAATTGCTTGGTCTGTAGGACTGTAAGCTATATCTACAACATGCTCTATGCCATACTGCCTAAAACATTGTAGTCTAATGGATACATATGTTGGGGCATTATCATCTTCAATCTGTAAAGGCATCTCTAAGAAAGCTATCAACCATAATAAGTGTGCAATCTCAGAATCAGCCTTTTCAGAACCTGAGGCAGATCCCCATTGGAATTCTGAATATGTATCAATACTATGGTCTATCAACATGTGTATATATCTTAATTCTCCAAACTCTACAAAAATGACATATATAAACTATTGTATGACATTTTTCTAAGGAAGCATCATTAAGCAGAAAATAAATTCTTAACGCAGAATATTGAATCTCCTTAGGCTGCCATTTTATTTCCTCAAGCACTTTTGGATTTTTCTCATTTGGAACAAGATTTTCTTCTGTTGCTTTATGTTCCAGGTTAAACTCTTTTGAAGATTCTATACTCTGATTTAATGAATCATCTAACCTCTGTTCTAAGGCCTCCAATCTAGCATTCAATCTTTCAGTCTTTTCTTTCTCTAAGTCTGCTTTATTCTGATTTCTCTTAAACAAGATATACAAAATTGCAATTATTATTGAACATATATTAATGTGAGCTTTTTTCCACTGCTCAGTGGTAGCTGGAGTGGCTGGACCAGAAAACTGCAGTCTCCACCCACCATGGTCTAGAGACTGCTGTCCAACTCCAGTAAGTAGGCACTGAAACAGCTCATCAGAGGCCCTTTGGAAATACCCAGCAGGCAGCAGAGAGCAGCCAGTGGCCAGCTCTGGGGAGAACAGGGTCTTTAAAGGAGCAGGCTGCTCTGAGGCTTCTGTTCCCCACTCTTCAGCAGTTCCCTTGGCTAGTGGCACTTCAGTTGCTCAGCTCACAGAGCAGCATGTTAAAGCATCCTTCCCAGTGGCTTCTCGGACTCTAAGCCTAGATTCTAGCCTCAGGTTTAAGGCACCATTTGTAATAGAAATGCATGCTTAGGGCATAAGTTTGAGCTTTTTCCCTAACTAGCTCCTAACTTTATTGATCCCTTTATTCTTCAATTCTAAGTCACACCACATGCTGGTTATGTGGTTCTTAGTTTCATGTGACCATTTTCTTCTGTGTCCAGGCAAATCTCTCCCATCTGGCTGTTTCCCAGAATCCTCCTTTGCCCACTTCCTCCTTTCCAGATATTCTACCTTCTAATCCTACATCAGCTTGACCATAGAATTTTTATTGATAGATGATGCATTCGTACATTGTACAAGAGAGTCTTTCTACAACTTTACTCATTTATTTTGTTTGGGAAATTATATTGACTGTGCATGTATATTGTTTGTTCTCCTTCCCCTCTTGGGCTGTCTTAACCTTCTTATCTCTAGCCCATCTTCTTTCTCTTTTTGGGGGGTGGTGTGATTTTTTAATCATACGGAATATCCAATTGCTTAATTCTTCTACATTTTTTTTCATATATAAATTCTTAGTCTCTTGGCTTTAATGTGTTTCTTTCTATGTGTGGTATTTTGTCACAACTAATATCCACCTTTGAAAGTTAAAGTGATCTGAATGGAAGATGACATGGACTTTATCGAGACATGAGAAAGCAAAAGGAGTGTCCTGCGTTCTAGAAACAAGGCCTTCAGCACCACGGACATTTACTGGAAAGGCAGCTAACATACAGCAAAGGTGGCCTCTGGCTGCTCGCTGCTGCCTGCTGGGTACTTCCATAGGGTCTCTGACGAGCTGGTTCAGTGCCTACTTACTGGAGTTTCACAGCAGTCTCTAGACCATGTTCAGGCACTCATGGTGGGTAGAGACTGCAGTTTTCTGGTCCAGCTACTGCAGCCGCCACTGAGCAGTGGATAAAGGCTCACATGAGTATATCCTCAATACACTATGTTGGTATTCCATCCACACTTACATATTTCATGTTAAAGTAGCAATAAACGACTGCTGAGATGGCTCTGACTGGCTTCTCTGGTGAGAGGTTCTGAATTCCTTTGAGGTTGGATCTTTACTTATAAACCCTGTCAAGTATTCCTGAAGAAGCACTCAGTTAGATGTAGCCTCAAACCCCACCAGATCCAATATATGTCTATCACAAAATCAATGTTCTGCACTCTCCCTTGAGTAGTTAAACCCATACTTCTGCATGCTTTCCTTTCTTATGGGTTCCTATTTTCTCCTAACTTTTTGGCTCATGCTTCTCATAAAATATCTTTAATAAAGTCTCCAACTCTGCATTATAAACTAGCTACTCCTAAAATTCTTTTCAGGATTGAAAGTGTAAATTCCTTTTTGGTCTCAGTCTCAGCACTTAAACTCTACAGGAACTACTCAGGATGGCAATAGGGAGTTGTTGTGTCATTTTTTTTTTTTAATTCCCTCACCCCTAACTCCCAAATACTGACAAGAGTCTCAGGATCTATAAAGTGTCAAAAATGTTATAACATGTTAATGAGCTCTAACAAATACTTGTAAATCACTATTCTCTGTCTCTCTGTGTCTGTCTGTCTCTGTCTCTGTCTCTGTCTCTGTCTCTGTCTCTGTCTCTCTCTCTCTCTCTCTCTCTCTCTCTCTCACACACACACACACACACACACACACACACACACGCACACGCACACAAAGGTTTGGCATATTCTGAGTGCTCTGTTTCCTAGGATATGTAACAGGATCACCACAGAGCAACCTAAATGCTCACATGAAAAGGGTGTTGGCCTCACTGTTTTTAAGGTTCCCTGAGCAAGTCTCAAACACATCTCAGGATGAGTAGCAGATATTTTTCCCAGGTGACATGTGTCCTGTGTTGAACTGTTGGCCAGATTACTGACATATGTATATATGAATTTTATATATATCACATCCTTAGATAGAAGAGATTTAGGTGCTTAATTATGAGGCCCATTGATTATTACTATGATCTAGGACTAGTAGTTATTTTAATATTGTCTACATAAATTTAAAAGACTCTGTTTACTTCCACCTCAAAGAGAAAATTTTTGTTATTTATTTCACTGGAAAAATTCTATTACAAGAAATAATCTTATTAATATCACATAAGAACATTTCTAGAATATTTAAAGATAGTTAGCTAATGAACATTTCAAAATAAAGAAGGCTCTGACACTTTATAATAAAAAAAACCAAGCTATTTTGTGACAGTATCTGATGACATTTGAGTGAAGTAGAGAAGTTTAATCTTTCAAAATAATGGTGAGTGTGGCTAATTCATAATACGTTTAACAATGCAGGGCCCAAAGCTGTTAAATAATTGTAGCTGGATTGGCTGATTGGCTTTTACTGGATCTGAGAGGAACCTTTAATGTACTTAATATTTTGCTGAAACATAACTCAGTCTCAATGACTTTGAAAGGGACATTAATAGTTTTCTGAAAATATAACCTTGAAAATTAAATCCATTATATATTTCCAAGATTATGGATGAAACTGCTCTGTCAAATAAGTCATTACATTAGCATAATGAAGTGTGAGGGGAGGTATAAATGGGAAACAGCAACCAAATGTACTTTGTACCACAATTTGTCTACATTTAACCAAAATGACCTTTAAAAGCAGAGCTGAAGGGTCAGGTTTATCATTGCTTTTGCAGCCTTCAGGTAATATATTTCTATTTAGCAGAACAATTTACTGAAAATTGCTGTAGTAAGAATTATGCTTCCTCTAGCTCCTTACCTGCAATACATGAGGTCTGAGGTGAAGTAACTTCCAAGAACAGAGGTTTGTAGCTTGTGCTTCATGGAGTAAAACTCTTAAAGTAACACAATACTAT
This sequence comes from Grammomys surdaster, assembly GCF_004785775.1. NCBI lineage: Eukaryota > Metazoa > Chordata > Mammalia > Rodentia > Muridae > Grammomys > Grammomys surdaster. Next base: position 2,142,308 of record NW_021604660.1, read on the forward strand.
ATCTCTTCACTCCGGAAGCAGTTGGGTCATTAAAAATGCATCCTGCAGCATGCATGCACTGAAAAAGAGAAGATAAAGATGCTAAAGGAGCAGTGTGCTGTCAGTACTGGCTTTACTGAGCCTGCCAAATGTCAGGTTGCCTGGACAGCATGCTTTGAATGTGCCTTTTGAGCCTGTTTTGCAAAGACTAACATATTTATACACAAGATCACATAAAATATTCAACTAAAGATAATGAAGTTATCTAGTGCATTTTTTTTCATTTTTGGTATTTAAAGGAGGATTTCCTTCATAGCCTGGATACTCTCTGACTTGAGAAATTCTCTCAGCTTTAAGGACAGTAGAAGGCAATAATGCCCAGTAGTATCTGGCAATGACAGACATCAGTAAATATTTGTTCAGTGAATGCTGATGTCTGAGTACTGATTACCTTTAAAACATAGCATAGACATTCATGTTCATAGCTGGTGTTAGTTAAACAAATGACAGAGAATCGTCTTGGGCAATGAGTTACAATTATATCTACCATGAGTCTACCATTCTGTGATACTGATGCAAAGAGTAGCTTCTCATCTGTCCATTAAACTTGTCAAATATCAGTTGCTAAAATCAATCAGTGACTTTTAAAAGAGGACATAATTGAAACTGGTGCAGTACACTGTAATAGTAGAGATATGGCAAGGTGGTTCACCTAGACTTTATTGGCATGTTCTCTAGGTAAGAGTTACCTAATATTAGAAGAAATCTAAAAGACCAGTAAGACGTCATTAATTTTTGAAGACAGGATCATGTTGGTCACAGTTACATTGGACATACATGCTCCAGGATTAAAACTTTACTTTGAAGCACTCGAATTAAAATAAGATTTATCTGTGGAATGTAAAAATATAGCACAAACCTGATAACTAAAGGAAGGCATAATATCTTGGATATATAAAAGAAAGAGATTGTCACTAGATGCCAGTCTTTTTTCTCGCTGTTATAGTTTGGGAATCAAGACAGTTTCAGATAAGTCAGAGTTATTGTTGCACAAGGTATAACAACACCACTGTGTGTATAACCGCAAGAAACAGTAATAATAAAAAATAAAACATTAACATTTTTAATTACATGGCATGAAGTATCTCCTGTATTATACATATATTGACACTCAACTGTGACATTACACTATAAGTCTGGCTTGTTTTTCAGTTAATATAACAATGTCAGTAAAATTATTTACAGTGTTAAAATCCTAACAGAGATTTTTGAAGATGTCCAAAATATCAATCACGTTTTTTTCTTTTAGTATTTCTGTGTCCAGTGGATGAGATGAAGATGGAGAATACAAGATTGGACAATGGTGACTAGTGGCACCTTTGCCTCTTAGGCATCATATAATCTGAGTAAATAATGGAGTTATTTTACTTCTCCCTTTAAGCTATTGTTATAAATGTTTTTGCAATTCTAGACAACACACTAGTGCTCAGAATCATTTTACATAGTCATATGAAGGTTGCATTCAGTTAGAGGATCAGAAACAGATTTATCTAAGATCACAGAAACCATACCTTATGAAAGTACTGATTATCATGCTAATCATGGAAGCTGTTTGCAAACACTATATTGTAAAAAGTAAAATGTTTTTTGAAATATTCTTTCTGAGTTCTTCTTTTCAACTCCAAAAGTATGACCAATGAACACTTTCTGTTCATAAAAAGTACATAGCAACAGGCAGAAAGTGGGAGTCACTATGGTTTTTTAAACTAGCTTCTATTTTTACAAAAATGTAACACCACTTAGAGATGGTGTTAATCATAATAGATGCTCTTTACTTTGGAAACATTTGGGACTATATTTTTATAATCATTAATTATTTTTCCTATTAATACAGAACTTGTGTAAAAAGAAATAAAGCTATTGTCATGATATTTAGAGGACCATTGAGCCAAGTAAAATGATAGTCTACTAGCTACCCTAGAGATGTGTAGCTGACTCAGAACTGCTCCTGCAGTGTTCTACAGAGGGTATCATTTGCTAGAAATCTATAAAACATTCATGGACGATCAATAGGAACTCTTAAAAGACGGGAATAGACTTTTGTTTTTATTATCCCAAAGGTTCAGATTTAGTAATGGTTTACTTCTCTTTCATAGTGGAGAGGAGTGGTGAAAAAAATACAATATATAAAGTTTTCTAAATGAACCGGAGACAATTCCTGTATGAGCAGAAGATCGTCAATGTGAAAGAGATGTACGTCTAGAGCCTGGAGAATGTTTTACTAAGAGGTATCAGAAGGTTGGTTGCTTATGTTGTAATAAGTTGCATGGCACCATTTCTATAGCTTGTTAAGTGAATGTCAAATAATCATACCGTTGTTTGAATACAGATGAATACAAATATGATTGTTCCATTACTGTATAACTGCTAGGTAATAACACTGTATCTCCAGACTAAACTCATGACTATGTTCTTTTAAGAAAGGAGCCAAGTTTTATATTTAAACTTCAGTTCTTATTTTATTTTACAATATTTCATTGAAAATAGAATTCAATTTAGATTAAATATATTAAAAGATTAATATTTACATTATTTATACTTATGTTCAACTTTAGTGCTCTATAGACCTCAATCCTATAAAAAAATTGTAAGAAACTGAGTAAGCTGAGATCAGGAGAGGTTGTCTTATTCAGGGAAAAACACACCAATTAGTTTTGTACTGCCAAACAGTCACCCCTAAGGACATACATAGATGTAACATTATATGGATTAAACGAGTTATATTTAGGAATACATATGTATGTACATATATGCATGCCCTAACAATTAACAACAAACAAAAAAAAAGAAGCTCATGAGTTTAAAGGAGAACAGGGAGACGTATAAGGGTGTATTTAGAGGGATAAATATTATAATTAAATTATAATCTCAAAATAAGTCTGTAAAAATTTAATGGCTAAAGAGATGGCTCATTGGGTAAGATCACTGGCTTGTTTTCCATAGGCCCCAGATTTCTCTCTCAGCAGCCACATGGTGGTCATGCTGGCAAAACATCCATATACATGCAATAAAATGAACAAAAGAATTAAAACTATAAACAAACCTGAAGTCTCTTCTTATGTAGAATTTCTTATTACCTAGAAGTAAAGTAATTATAATGTAAACAGGTGGTGGTAGATTCTAATCTTAGTTACTGGCTTCTTGCTCTTAAGAGATACCATGATCAAGGCAAATGTTTGCTTATAGTTTTAGAAGGTAAGTCCATGATCCTCAGGCACAGGAATCAAACTGGAATGATGCTAGAATAGTAGCTGAGACCTTTACATCATGGTTTTCAGACAACAGGCATAGAGAGAAACACTGGGCCTCACTTGAGCTTTGGAAACCCCTTCCTCCCACTCCTAGCCCACCTCTCTGCTGCTAGTAAAACACTTTCCTCAATAAGGGCACACCTACTCCAACAAGGCCATATTAACGAATCCTTCTCAAATAGTTCCATTCTCTGGTTACTAGGCACTTAAATATAGGAGCTTATGGCTGTTATCATTCAAATCACCACATTCCATCCTTTGGCCTCTATAGAGTTTTAGCCATATAATATAAAACTACAAAAGTCCTTACAGTCTTTTAGTCTTGACACTGTTTCAAAGTCCAAGATCTCTTCTATTTAAGGCAATCTCTTAACAGCTGTCCTTATAAAATAGAAATTCAAAAGGAGATCACATACTTCAAACATAAATTGACACAGAAAACTTACTATTGCAAAAGGAATGAAAGAGGACATAGTGAGGGAATACTGTACCACAGGAAGCCATCTATCTATCTATCTATCTATCTATCTATCTATCTATCTATCTATCATCTATCTATCTATCTATCTATCTATCTATCTATCTATCATCTATCCATCAACATCATCTATCAATCAGGAAAAACTCTGTATTTGGCATCTCCATATCCTATATTAAAATGATCTTTCAGGACTCTGTTCCTTCTAGCTGTAACACACTTCTCTATTGTAAGCTGTTTTTATGCCTTGTTAGAAGCTCTCCTAAGTAAGTATCCCCCAACTCTGGCACCTCTAGCATCTTGGAGTCTCTAGTGCAATCCAAGCTTCACACAATGTCCCCTCGGGGCTTTCACATAGGGACTGCTCTGCCAAATGCCTGGCTTCAATAGCTTCTCTTAATCACAGAACATTCCACGACTGGTTTCTATCTCCTTAGCTCTACAAGCAGAACAACAGGCCTAATGGTTTCAAGTTCTTCTGTTTGCTTGAGCTAGAGTCTGGTCACTTCCATGACTTGCATTTGTGTAAGCTCCCTCAGGCTTGCACCTTTCACAGATTTCAGGATTATCTGCAGGATCTTTTGTCCAGACCCTTTTGCTTTATTCAATTTAGCATCAAGCTGTCCTTTAAAACTTTTATCCCCTTGAGTTCCAAGATTACATTTTCTGGTGCTTTTTTTCTCCTCCAACTGTACACTTTGTTTTTTGCTGTGGCCCATTTGCTTCCTTTCCTTATAGATCTGCATGACAATGATCTTTATTAGTCATGTGACATGGAAATTTCTAGGCAGTCTTCCTTTGCCATGGGTATTAATCCACAACTCTCCAAGTTAGCCTCTGGAAAAATTTTAAGACAAGGGCAAAAAGCAGCTACATTTCTTGTCAAAATATCACACAAAGAATGATCTCTAATAGTATTGTCGTCTGATAACACCTGAGCTATACCATTACAGTCTATATTACTCTCAGCACTATTCTCTCATGTTCCTACTAGTATGGACCATTAAGCCTTGCATAAAGCATTCAATGTCTTTCTGTTGCAATGTCCCAAAGTCTTCCATATCCCCCCAAACAGTAGCATGGTAAAATCTGTCACAACCCTAGTTCCTAGTACCAATTTTGTATTAACTACTCTACTATTGCCATTAAGAAGAGAAAGAAAAACTTTATAAAAGAAAGCACTCTATTGGGGGCTTGGTTATAGTCTCAGAGGGTTAGGTCATGATTCTCATGGTAGGAAGCAGACAAGCATGGTGCTAGAGCAGTAATTAAATACTTTACATCTGGTCTGACTACAACTTACAATACTTCCTCCAACAAGGATAAACAAGGATATAATTGCTCCAAAAAGATCACACCTACTAATCCTTTTAATCCTTTCCAACTTCTCTAGTGACTGAGCATTCAAATATATGAGCCTCTAGGACCATTCTCATCTAAATCACCACCGTTCTCCTTTAAGATTCATGACCTCACTGGCCATGTTCCCAGGACCAGACATGGCTTCCATTCTCTTGAGGAAAATACATTGTTCTATGTTCAATTACAGTGGTGTTGGTTACTGCCAAGCTATTAATGGGACAATTGCAGCCTTAAAATTATCATGCATACTGCCTGGTTTCTATGTCAATATAACACAAACTAGAAACATCAGATAGAAAGGACCCTCAATTGAAGAGTTACCTCTACAAGATCTATGTTTTGAGCATATTTCAAATTAGTGATAAATATGGGCAGGCCCAGCCCATGGTAGATGGCCATGTCTGAGCTGTTGGTCCTGGATTTCATAGGTAATCAGGCTGACCAAGTCACATGAAGCAAGTCAGTAAGCAGCACTCTTCCATGGCCTTTGCATCAGTTCCTGCCTTCCTTGACTTCCTGTCCTGACTTCCTTTGGTGATTAATGGCAATGTAGAAGTGTAAACCAAATAAACAATTTCATCCCTTGCTTGTTATTTTGTCATAGTGTTTCACTGTGGCAATAAAAACACTAAGAGATCATATCATACTGGCCATTATTGTGGTTAATAAGGATCACAGCTGAGTAGGATTAATTTCTAATCACACTTCAATATTTAACTGTATACTCACAGGTAAGTATGTATAGATCTTAATCCTCATCAAAGAAATTTCTCTTTGAAAAGGCTGAGACTATTCCATTATAGGAAATTATAAGTGGTCAAAATTCATAGAAATAGTCATTATATGGTGCCCAGCTCCATTTAATATATACCAAAAATATCTTGCACCAAAGACACAAAGAACATCACAAAACAGAGTCCAGAAAGATTATGAGAGCCAGATCAAGAAATCTTCTGTGAGATTCTGCCTCTCAGAAATTACAGAGAAGCTTGACCTATGATAACATGTATAATATGGCTGTCTAAATAAGACCTGAACAATAAGAAGAGGCTTCTAGACAAAAAACTGAAGTCAGCTAAAAACTGCTAGATAGAGCAATTGGTCTCTACTCAGGATAAGGTCCAGAGTGGTTATTCAATATTAAGTAGTTATCTCTGTAAATATATGCATATATACATATAAATTATATTGGTTTACAATATATTATTATATCATATATAAAATACATATTGTATATAAATTTGTAATATAATTACATATTAAATATAATATATTAAAATACATCATTTTATTATATTTATATTTTTATATTATGAATTATATATGATATATGATACACAATACATGATATATGACATATGATATATAAAATATATTATATATTACATATTATATACTATATATCATGGATCAAGTATCATATATCATATATTTATCATATATCATCATATTATATATTATCACATATCATATCATATATGTTATTTTAAATTAAGGAAGCAAGGGGTTTACATATGAGAAGTTGGTTGGCAGGAGGAAAGGAAACAATAGAAATGATGTAACTGGATTTTAATTTTAAAAAATTAAAAATAACTTTCACTTTTAAATCATTTGATATTAACCTCACCTTAGAAATACAATGCTTAATCTTAACAAGTTCATGTGTTTCAAACACTTTCCATCACAAAGAAGCCATTGTAGTTTATAAAGCAAAACGAATTTCATTGGGATAGAATTAAGCAATAACAGGAAAATAGTCCATATGTCAGAGATTAATCTACAGGAAATCTATGTAAGCCATAAGGTTAAAGTGAAAATTTCAAGAATCAGATTATTTTGCTCTAATCAAAAATATTGATATTTATCAAATACATATCAATATATATATCAAAGTCTGAGTGATATAAGTAAAACACTGTATAAATAGAAAAGTACAGTACAAATACTTACATTAGAAGAAAATATATAAAATGTACAATATATCCATCTATATCAGATTAAAGGAGCAAGGAAAATCCAGATTTTGGAAAAGAAAAATAATGAAGATGCAAGAAAGTTATGATAAAACACCTATGCAGTAGGGAGATAAACCATTTAATCCACAGCTTCTTTGAAACAATATAGATGGTAAACCTCTTCAAGACTGAAAAATGTAGTCATAAATGACTAATATGAGAGATAAAGAAAGATGCCAGCAAAATGTACTGCTATCTATAGTTATCAGTGTAGTGTGGGCAACTTCAGGCAAATATTTTGGCAATATAAATACAAAGCTCATTTTCACATGAATGGTCAACCTAAGTGCATACTAATTCAATAATTGTTGTAGCAATGTTCTAAAAAATAAATCACTAACCCACAATATTTCATTATCAAAAGTAATAAATCATTTGTGCTTTTAGGAAACTATAAAGCATTTTATATAAATTATTCTTTTAAAAAGGACATTTAAAGTGTCATGAGTTATACTGTATTTATGCCAGAATGCATAAAATAAAACGGTTCTATCATTAGAAATATGAGAAGGAATGCAGACAGGCATATTCCTTACTGATTGTTAAAATATAACATGGTTGAGTCTCCTGGAAAGTAAATGGGCAATTGTTTGATCATACATTTGCTATGTGACTCAATCACTCTAGCCATAGGTATTTATAAGAATCACACACACACCTGAACACAAATATAGCATTTCCATATTTAGTTTCACAGACTCAAAATGAAGCAGTTGTTTCTATCAAAGAAGGATGACAAGGACAAAATGAAATATATTTGTAAAAGGGGATACAGGTTAACAATTAAAATACCATTGGAAAAGTCAGCAAAGATTTGGCACATGCAGCATCTTTTGATGAATATGAAGATCTTAAGCTAACTGTAAACTGTAGTGAGTAGTTTTGTCTATTCTACTCTGTCCTTCTGGCCAGTCGCATGCCCAGGAGCTATCTTGGACACATGAATAGAAACACAACCACACACACACACACACACACACACACAACCACACACACACACACACACACACACACACACACACACACACACACACGCCAGTTATTCTTAATATGACTTGTTTAATTCAATGACTGGGCACTCCTAATTCTTCCCCTGCTACCCCAGATTGAGTTGGGGAAGTGGCCAGAGGTCACTTACCCAGAAACTCACATGGCTGGTAGGCTTTATCTCCTCCACTACTGAGTCCCCTTCTCCTCTCTCCTGAGTCCTCCTTATTCTCCTAAGTCCTACCTGTACAACTCTCAGTGTTGTAGTAGCCATTAGCTCAGTAGCTACTTAGCTACTTACCTGTACAACTCTCAGTGTTGTAGTAGCCATTAGCTACTTAGCCATTAGCTACTGACAATTTTACTGATAGATCAAAATTCAATTGGAGGCGAGGACCTTCTGTGTCAGTAAATAAAGATTCCCCAGATTTCCAATCAAAGAATCAGAATCACCCCCTACAGTGATGGTTATAATTTGTGACTTTATTTGATTTGATTTACTTGACTTAATAATGATGAAGGGGAGAAACTGTGATCACAATGAGATATAGATGATAATGATGGCGGTGATAATGATAATGTGTCTGTCTGTCTGTCTGTCGTCTGTTCTCTCTCTCTCTCTCTCTCTCTCTCTCTCTCTCTCTCTCTCTCTCCCTGTCTCTCTCTTTCTCTCTCTGTTTTTCCATTAATAACGAGGTATGTGAAGTCACTTCTTGGTTTTTTTCTTTTTCGAGACAGGGTTTCTCTGTGGAGCCCTGACTGTCCTGGAACTCACTCTGTAGACCAGGCTGGCTTCGTACTCAGAAATGTGAAGTCACTTCTTATCCTTATTTTGAAATTATAATGAAAGAGTTAGTTTTATTGTATCATAAATAATTATGTAAAAGCAAAAGAATATCTAGCCCTATAATGCATAAAGAAAATAGATACATAGAGTAATTAATATTGTTATTTCACCCACATGACATAAGCTACATGGTACTCACAGAAATTATTGCAGGTAAATCCTGAAGTTGACATTGGGAAATTGTTATCAACTAATATTTGTGAATTTTTAAAGGGACTCTGGCCTTCACTTTTTCTCAGTGTCCTTCCCTCTTTACAAGTTTACCCATTCATTTTCAATAGGCTTGGCAAGTTGAAGTACATCTTCCCTAGGCCATGAAGCAAATGGATTTGATCTTTTACAAAACATTGTATCCTAAATTAGCCTCACTAAAAGACACAGTGAGGCACTGAGAAATTGCAAATGTGAGCTTTGATCTTGTGATAGGCCTTATGTTACTTTGTATTACATTGACCACTGAATGGTTTTAATACTTAATTTTAATTAACTTGAAAATGGGCATTATACATTATATTTCTATGTCTAATAATACAGTCAGAAGACCTATAGTCAACTGTAAAATTACTGAAAAACTGAGATGATGAGATAATTTCAACCTTCTAAAAGAGTTTCATAGCTTCTTCTGCCAAAATCTCTGTTACAGGACTTTCCTGCATGAGGATCCAGAATCTCTTCCATATTTTTTTGCAGTAGCAAATCAAGATATAAAGCAACATATTTGCTTAATGACTCAGTTTTAAGAGTATTGTAGATTGGAATTGTCAGGCAAATGAAATCTCTCTGTTGGTTCTTCTCAATTAAGACATGTTATTTCAATATTTCTATAAATAAGCATATATAATATGCCACAGGTCTAAAGTCAAGTGGTAATCTGTTCCCAGTTGCCCTAAAGCACACCATCACCTATGAAGAATGGAAAATAATGCATTTATTAACAATGATTTCATTTAAATAGGTAAGATATCTGTTCATTTCTTGTTATATATACATGTATAGCATTACAACAAACATATTTAAAAGTTTTATTTTATATTAGTGACTTTGTGTGTGTGTGTGTGTGTGTGTGTGTGTGTGTGTTACATAGTACTGAAGTAAGTACTGACTCTCTCCTTCCATCATGTGGGTCTTTGGAATAAAACCCAGGACATCATGATTAGGAACAGGCATTTTTACTTGCTGCACTATTTCTTTGAGGCTTTATGTTTTTTTCTATTAAGATATTTTTCAACCTCTCCTCAAATTGGCAGGCTTTTGTTTCTTAAACTTCTATCCCAAATCACCAGAAATATCAAGAAACAGCATGTTTACTTATGTATAGTATTTAATTAAAAAAGATAAATCACATATGTGTACTGGTTATTGATTCATTTTATTATATACCAATCACTCATCCCCTCTTTAGGGATCATAATTGAGTCCTTAATGCTATCTTTTGGTCTAACTGCATATCTGCCTAACTGAGCTTAAGACATCATTAAAAAGTCATGGAATTTAAGAATATCATCCAGAGTGAGGTAACCCAGTCCCAAAGGGACATGCATGGTATGTATAAGTGGAAATTAACCATAAAATACAGGTACTATGCTCTACTCTGCAAACCTAAAGAAGCTAAACAACATGGCAGGCCCAAGAGAAGAAGCTTGAATCTCACTTAGAATAAAATAGTCATAAGAAGCAGATAGAGGGGGTTGGGGGGAGGCAGAGAGGGAGAGGACATGGGGAGGGGTAAGAGAGTTTCGAGATCGGGTGTCAGAAAGGACAGGAGGGTTGGGAAGATGGCCATGAAAATGAATGGAAATCTGCTACAGACAGGGGTGAGGAGGTAGGAGGCATTGCCAGGATATGAGAGACCTGGAATAAGTGAAACATCCACAAATCAATGGGGGCGACCTTAGCTGTGACTTACTACATTGAGGAAATGGAACCTGAATAGGCCATCTCCTGTAGCCAGACAGGAATGCCAGTGGAGCCATAGAGACACCAACCGACACACAAAAGTTACAACTCAGAATTTATCCTGTCCACAAGATACATCCCTGCAGGCATGGGGGATGGAGCAGAGACTGAGGGAATGGCCAACTAACTAAACGCTGAACTTGAGACTCATCCCATGGGCAAGCACCAATCCTTAACATTATTAATGGTACTCTGTTATGCTTGCAGACAGGAGTATGTTGTCCTCTGAGAGGCTCTATCCAGCAACTGACTCAGACAGATACAGACACCCACAGCCAAACAGTGGATGAAGCTTGAGGACTCTTAAAAAAGAATAGGAAGAAGTACTGAGGGTCCTGAAGGGGATAGGAACTCTACAGGAAGATCAACTGAGTCAACTAACATGGGCCTTGGGGATCTCAGAGACTGAACCACCACCAACCAAAGAACATACACAGGTTGGATCTAGGCCACCCACCCATATGTAGGAGATATGCAGCTTGGTCTCCATATGGGTCCTGAGCAACTGGAATGGGGCTATCTTGAAAGCTGTTGCCTGCACATGTGATATATCCTAGCTGAGTTGTCTTTTTTGGTCTCAGCGGGAGAGGAAATGTCTAGCCTTCCAGAGACCTGAAGTGCCAGGGTGGAGGGATACCCAGGGGTCCCCCACCAGCTCTGAGGAGAAGGGTAAGGGGATGGAGGAAGGATTTCGGGAGGAGGTGACCAGAAGGGGGGAGTGAATGGGATGTAAAGTAAATAACTAAAATTAATTAATTAGTTAATTAATTAGAAGAAAGCATAGGAGGAGAGAAAAGTATATTTGGGGGCATATTTTTTCTCTGCTGTCACAGGAATGGCCCACTATCATGACAGAGCTGTGATCCACTGTTTTGGAGAGGCATTGCCTATGGTTATGTTGGAACCATGGTCCACTGTATTAATATAATGATAGTCTACTACTGTGCCACTCTCATAGCATAGCCTTGCTTCCTTGCTGTGCTATATATATGGCTTACTCTCATAGCATAGCTATGGTCCACTGTCATTATGTTACCATGGTCTAGTTTTATAGTATACGTGTGGTCCACTGTCTTGGTACAGCTATGAAATAGTATCACGGGGCCAATACAGAACACTGTCACAATAAAGCTGTAGTGTAATGGCATGGTGCAACCATAGTTAGTGTAGCCATAGTTCATTCTCATGTTATAGTTACGGTCTAGTGCTGCAGTATAAGAATGGTTTACTCTCATGACGTAACCATAATCTGCTGCCATGGTATTACTGTGGTCAACTGTCATGGTATAACCATGATCAATTGTCATGTTGTAGCTGTGGTCTACTGACAAGCTTTAGCTGTAGTCCATGGCTAAGATCTAACCATAGTTCACTGGTGGGTGTCATCTGTGCTCTACTTGTCACGGTGTGCATGATTGTGTTCCTCTCTTATGGTTAGAACTATCATTATGAGGCCCTTAGCCATGGTTTTGTCTTTTATCTAGTTTTGCTGATATTCTTGCTCATGACCTCACTCTATTTTCAGTTACTGTGATTCACAGCATGTTATACTTTCTTTTATTCCTATATCCCTATGCTTCCTCTATTTATATTTATTATTAGTTTATTTGCCTATGCTTGTTTTTAAGTTATTTTGAAACTTTTACACTATTCATATCATATTCCCCCATATTTCTTCATGTCTTCCTTATTCCCTCTCAAATTTATGACCTCTTATTTTTGGTTAATCCCTTCTCTCTCTTGCATACATACATAGACATGCACACACACACACACACACACACACAGTGTTTATGTGTGTATATATGTAGAACTGATAGTTTGAAATTAAACAACCTATCAAAAGGTTCATTCATTGAGAAGAGTGAGGGAATTCATGCCTGCTACTGGAACCTCAACCAGCTACTTGTGGATAGTGAGGTCAAGCATTCTGCAGGATAACTAACTCCTACCACTTTACTAAACCAGTATAACTTCTAGTTCCATTCTAAATATTTCTTATATCCAGAGATAACTGTAGCACTAACACCTCATCAAAGAAGCTTCCTTCTGTGTCAGAACGGAGACTATTACAGAAATTTATAACGGGTCAATGTGCAGAGAACACAATGGGGGCCTACTTGACATTTCTGCAAATCTTTTACATAAGGCTCAGGGAACACCATGGGATAGGAGGTGGAAAGACAGAAAGAGCCGAGAACCTGGACATATGTTTCAAGATTCTTCTACACATGACAGGAAAGTTGCACCATGAAATCTCAACAATATAGTCACCTAAATGAAACTTAAAAGTTGACAATACTAGTTGGCACGCCCACATGTGGAGGTTAATTTCACAAGACCCCACCACTAGATAAGAAGCTACATACAGTTGAGTTCTTTTCTTCTTATTTTTACCTTGGAATTCATTTTCTTGATTGCAATTTGTTTATTTACTCCTTTAAATACACTATAAAGATTCCTGTTATCTATCATGTTTAATAATTTTGACTATTATAAATAAAATCACATCATTCTTACATAAAATATATTTAATGTGATTGATTAGATTGTGAGTAAAATATGAGTTTTTTTTGGTATTTCAAATCTACTAGATAGAAAACTGTCATGATAAATCTGGAAATGATGATAATTCTAAGAAGCAAGAAGTGGCTTCACGGGAATTGCCAGCATTTTCTTTTTACACTGGGGCAAAACTGACCTTTTGTCAAACCTTTCTTTAACAGATGACATTATGAATAAAGGCATCTTACTCCTGAAAGAGCACTGTTTGGTCTGGTCTCCATTCAAACAGTATAGAGTCCAAGATGAAAGCGAACCTGGTGCTTTTACCTGAGTCATTTGGGGGGAAGATGTCATTTAATCTTGGATAATAATGGGCAGAGGTCCCAGTCATTTCCTAGAATTAATGAGAAGATGGCATGAGGGCACAGCAAGTTCTTCTCTTATTTACTTTGTTTAATTGGCATGAATGTTTATTTTGAGGAACTTAAAAAAGAAACTTGGCAAGAGATATGTGACCACATCAAGAGATTTGAGCTTGAATTGCCTACTCTTCCATGAGAGTCAAAGCTGGCAAAAGCCCTAAGTTGATTTTACAGCAATTAGTTGGAGACCAGCAAAGAAAATAAACCTTCCTTTATATCTTTCCAGCTTAGTGTGTTCTCTGCTAATAAGCCTCAAAGACTAGTACTGCCCTCCAGGCAATAACATAAATGTTTAATTTATGTTATTAATTTAACTGTTAAATTGAAATTATACTTAGATCCTGTGTGACACATGCAATAGTATTTCTGGGTGATTTTTATGCAGTTCCCCAAGGAATTTTCTTATCTGAGTGGCACCCACTTAGGAAAAATATGTGATGCATTATTGATGTTAAATCAAGCATAAAGTTATAGAAAATACATAATGTAACAATCTATACACATATGCTTTATTCATAAAAATAAGGAAAGCATGGTTTTCAAAAGCATTAGTAGAACAATTCATTATTTAATTATGAGAATATTCAGGTATATCGTTGAAAAGTAGAAAAGAACTGAATGAATTATCAGCGGATTCTTTTTAATAGGCAAAGTTTCCCTCCTATACATCTAACAAAGCTAATTAAACCCATAAATATGAGACTGGAATGGTAATACTTCCAGTTGAGCTTGCCGCCAGTGTGATTAAAAGGTTCTACAGGAGGTTAACCTTCAGATATTAAGCAGGGGACAGCTTTTCAAAGACACAACTGCGATAAGGCTGCAGGAGAGAAAGACAACACTGGAATAAAAGTTCAACATACCCCGAAGGATTCCGACAGTGCATGATGACTGGAGGCCAAAAAGCTAATAAAAGATAAACTTTTCTACAGAGGAGCTGTCAAAGAGTAAAAAAGAAAAGGGGAAAGAAAGAAAAGTGACTAAGAAATAGCCCTGAGAAAGAAAACTTGTGCAAGCTCTTCTTTTTTATTTTACATAGTGAAACAGAAAAGATTATAATAAAGATACATTAAACTCTCATGCAATTTTCTGTCTTTTAAAATACAACTCCTAGAACTGACCTTTACAAAGCTGATTTCTATTTTCTGGCAAGGAGGAGGAATGAATGATCACAGACAATGTTCCCTTCATCCTATAGTCACTTCGTCTCTGGTGAAGGAGAGGATAATGAGGACATAGTTTTTTTCTATACTTGTTTAGAAAACACATTTTTCTGTGACTGATGGAAAACCTTATGGAATGGGTAAGGTGGGCACGGGGACACATGTCTCATTGATGCAGACTGGCCAAGCACAGTAACCTTACCTTGATAAAGAGCAGACTGAGAGAATGCACAATTTTCTGGTCTTGAATCTTAGTACATCAACTTCATAGAAAGATAAATGTCTCATGTGTTATTAAAGAGGAAGGACAGACCGGTCTTGGGGAAACTTGCTTTAGATTTGAGTGAGAGAGTCTGGGCTGCCACTGATAGATTAATGACAACCAACACTAAAACCTGCCGTGAGAGAACAAGGCCAGTTTTCTTTTCTCTTCTTTTCTCTTCTTTTCTCTTCTTTTCTCTTCTTTTCTCTTCTCTTCTTTTCTCTTCCCTTCCCTTCCCTTCCCCTTCCCCTTCCCTCCCTTCCCCTCCCCTCCCCTCCCCTCCCCTCCTCTCTCCTCTCCTCTTCTCTTTTCTTCCCTTTTCCTTTTCTTTTTTATTTTTTTCTCAAGTTGTGCAAGTTTGTGTGTCTAGAAGGGTCTTATCATTTATTTAATGCCCAACTATATTGAGAATGTCTTAATCCTTTTCCAACAATAGCATTCTGTTTTTAAGCCCCACCTAGCCCAGCAAATAAGATATACTCTAGGTGGAAATGTGAGCTTCTGCCAGCTTGACATATCCTAAGCATACTAGGCTGTTTAAGGGATGCTCTTTCCTCTGGTCAAACACAATATTCTTGCCCCATCCCCACAATAGAAGAATGTGACTGAAATAGTTCCTCAGGACTCTTCTGTTACTTCACTGAGACCCTCAGAATCTGCTTAGTTCTGTGCTAGCCAGAACTCCACAGGGAGTTCTTGTGACAATTAGAATTAAGCTATAGGGTCGAAGCCTTGTCTTTTTGTCTATCACATTGCAGTGTGTGTGTGATACGAATCTGATAAATCACTACACTCTCTGTGGAAAGTCACATTCCTGTTAGAGCTAAATAAGAGAAGAGACAGTCAATAAGAATTTATTGATCCCCATGGGCTGTTCAATACACAGTAAGTACTGTCTCTGACAGTTTATACTTCTTTTTACTATGGCCTTTTCCCCATGACTGTTTTATGGTAGCATAATGATCCCGAAAGGTAACATGGCAGTATAGCACATTGGTCAAGAGGACAAACTATGTGTAGCAAGCCTTGAATACAATTCCTTCAGCCAGTGCTGCTGTATATGGAACCTTGATGTCTTACTCCTTTCTCCCCACCTCAATCTCTTCAGACATTAAAGAGGCAAATTTCCATGCCTTACTATTTACTATGAAGCTTAAATGTCTCTGTTTACTAACTGCATTTTACAAACTTGTTAAACTTAGCTCATAAAAGAATCCCTGTCATGGAATTCTTTTCAGGAATTTTCCATGTTTAGGATGTTCAGACACATAAAATATGTATGGTAAGTACATGCCATTTTTCTACCTAGAGCAAAGACTCCCTAAAAAATAAGCTTCCAAGATAAGACTAAGTTAGGAAACTTTGTAATTCTTATGACAATATTAAGACAACCATGTATATTGAAACTTAGTAGCTGAAGACGCAAAAGTTGAAGAGTTATAGTTTAATTGTGAAGCTAATTCATAGCCCTATGGAGGGAAAATCCCCCATAAGTGTCTCTTTCACCACTCAGTGGCCTATAATTGATTCTAATTAGCAGTTTGCACAGGACTGTAGTGTAAGAGGGTCAAAGATTACCAAGGACTTTTCCACTGCTCAGTAGCAAATGAGACACAGCTGCAAGGGAAATAAAACAGTGTAATTAAGTTTTAGTCTCTTTTGTTCCTTTCTTTAAGAAACATAGTTTCAATTTTCATGTCTCTAAAGAGCCACAGGGAAAAAAATCCATGTACTATTAGGCAAACACATCTTTGTATGATACAATGTTATTCTTCATGGACCCTGGGACTGGCTACTACCATCTTCTTATTTATTTAAATTTGAACTTCTCTGATGGTCATTTTATTGGGAGATGCTCTTTAGGTACAGGATATTTAAAGGATTAAGAAAGAGATAAAGAAAGTTAAGAAAACCCAACTTTACCACAGATCCTCCCCTTTCCTTGCCACTTGGCTAGCAAAGTACAACTACTGTTGAGACTTCCATGGCCAATGATCAGAGGACTGTGCACAGACTGTGTATCCAGCAGGCAGGTTCTACATGGTCTTTTTTCTTTTTTGAAATTTAACAGCTCCTCTCATAATACAGAAAAGATTTTTTTCCAGAAAACTCACAACATATTCTCATATCATTACATATTAAAATCCTTATATGTAGATGAATAAATTATAAAACTCTCCAGTGATTTATTTTGTTTAACTCTCCAGTTTGAGACTCCTCTCCCCAAAGTGTTCTAAGGCTGGAATCACTTCATCCCTAGTTTCCCCAGTGATCTTTATCTAAACAAAAACTAGGTCTAGTTTTTAGTTAAAAGTGAAATATGTGATAACAATTCAATTAACTTGCAAATTCTATTCTTTCCTTGAGAATTGAGTGCTTGGTAATAAACATCTCTAGAAATCCTTCCAACTATTAATTTTATAAACATTTTATGTTTTTTAACAGTAAAAATGTGTTATAGTTAATAAAAAAACTTTCTACCTCTTATTTCCTAAAACAAAGGTCAAGAAAAGTAGACATAATTTCTCCACCTATTAAAAAAATATTTGTTTTTAGTTATATTTATTTTCATGTATGTGCATGCACGAACACATAAACACATACATACACAAAATGCATGTATATGCATACATGTGGCATTTATAGTGAGTTTATGAAATCTTTTAAGAGTATGTTATTTTACTCTATGCTATTATGTTTAATAGTTTGGAATTTATAAATTATAGAAATAATATATTACATGAAAACCCACAACAAAACAATGTTTGCACAGGATATATGATCAGGAATGGAAGTTTTATAATTGTCATGTGTTTTAGAATAGAATATCATCAATTATTAAATTATCAGTTTTAGTAGAGTTCAATGGCTATAAATTGTTGTTCTTTATAAGAAAGGAAATTTGAAAAAGCATAGTCTTCTGGAGATAAAGTTTCTGTGAAAATAAAGGAAGCTTTGTGACATTCTGATTTTATAACCCAGTCATGTCTTTATCTATCTCCATCTCCTTATCCTTCTTCATCTCTTCCTCCCTCTTCTCCATCTTCATCTCCATCTCCTTCTCTTTCTCAGTCTTTCTGTCTCCTTCTCTCTCTCCTCTGTCACTTTTTCCGTCTTCTCCATCTCTATCTCTGTCTCTTTGATGTTTCATTTTTTCTTGATTCCCTACAGTCCTAAAGGATGTCATTCCTGTTTTCCTACCAACTTGCCTTCCTAAAACAAAAAGGTACAACTTTTGTTCTCTGTCCTTCCTGCACTAATGCTCCATTTCTTAGCTAGATTTTCTCCAATATGAAATCACATTCATTGAGTATTTAAATTGGATATTTTAGTTACATTTCAGATGTTATCCCCTTTCCTCCATTTTCCCCCTCCCCACCCAGAAATCTTCTATTCCATCCCCTCTCCTCCTGCTTCTATGAGGTTGTGCCCCCACCCACCCACCATCGAATTCCCCCACACTGGGGCATCCCAGCCTTCACCGGACCAAGGACTTTCTCTCCCACCTATGCCCGAGAAGACCATCCTCCCCTACATATACAGCTGGAGCCATGTGCCCCTCCCTATGTGCTCTCAGGCTAGTGGTTAGAACCTGGGAGCTCTAATTGGTTGGTATTTTTTGCTCTCCCCATAGGGCCACAAACCCCTTTAGCTCCTTCAGTCTTCTCTCTAACTTCTCCATTGTGATATTTTCTAGTTCTCTCCATTTGCCTAAGAATTTCATGAATTCATTGTTTTTAATAGCTGAGTAGTATCCATTGTGCAAATGTACCAGAAATAAGGCTGCTATGAACATAGTGGAGCATGTGTCCTAACTACTCTGGAAAGCAGGCTGGAGGTTCCTCAGATAATTGGACATAGCCTTATCTGAGGACTCAGCTAAACCACTCCTGAGCATATACCCAGAAGATGCTCCAACATATAACAAGGACATATAGTCCACTATGTTCACAGCAGCCTTATTTATAATAGCCAGGAGTGGAGTATTTATCTCCTAACAGAATTAGCAAAGTGTTGAGTCCAAATCCAGTGAGATTCAGTTCTCCCTATCTTCTTTCTCCTATATAACTTGCCACACATAATCAAAATAGAAGGAAGAATGTAAACAGTGTAACAAAATTGGGCAAGGACATGTGTGAGAGTCACAGCCGGAGATTAATTATGGGTTGGTGAATATTGGTGAGAGGAGTTTTCCACAAAAGATGCAGCAAGTCATCAAATTCTATCTGCAAAAGACTAAAGAAAGCTTTGCAAAAAGACTAAATAGGATCTCTTTTATTTTTATAATACAGCTTATTTCTCATGGAAGTGTTAGGTTACCAGAAAACTAAGCAACTTGGACAGAGATTTTCAAAATGGAGGCTACAGTTGTAACCACATCTGGTGTCAGCATCTCAGACTAGAAAGATGCATTTGTTACAGTTGGCAAACTTCACATGTTTTTAAATAAAGAAATTTGATTATGGCAAAACCCATTTTCAATTTTTAATAACTCTATTTGTATGAAGTACTGTGAAACACCAAGAATTATATTGAATACAAATCTGAGTGAACACAGGTTCTTCTAGTCATTCTGTTGTGGGTACAAATGGCCATTTGACTGTGTGTCTGTTTGCTCCTTTCCTTTATCACACATCCCTAATGCTCCTGTAGTCTGGAGCATGCTGTCAGTAACTGGTCCTCCTCACATATGCCAACAGACCTTTGTAGTACCCCTTCACATGACCTCTCTTTTTGGCAATCTGACTCTCTCCTGTGGACATTTTCTTTTTCCCTCTGAAGCTCTCAAAAAAATGAATGTTTTTGTGTCTCTAGCTTGCACTTTCTACCCTGGAGACAAGAACATTGCTTATTTCTCCCTTCCCATGTTTCTTTCTATTTCAGTAAGTGCCTTGTTTTAATTACATGTAGTCATGCTATACCAGTACCACATAGTGATGTTGAACTGAGATAAAATCCCAGGCACTTTCTCAACTCATTTACTCTTGGTCAATGCCTGTATCTTCTTTGTTTGCATATTTACTGATTATTGCTCATGGAGTTGGTATTTATAACACTCCAGATGCTCACTCCCTTGACCTTCCATCTTTTACCACGAAGCTTCTCTGAGTTTAATGGGCTAATCTCCATGGCCATAACTTCATTTTTTTCAGTGACTACACATGCAGAATTTATTATCTAGCTTCCTGGTCATAATCTACAGCCTCCAGAATTCTTTCTTATTAGATGTTGTTGGTGACCTTGTGATTCCAATATTTCTACTTCCTTTGTCATACATCTCATTATTGTTATTGTCTTCAAGTCCATTTTGCTCATTGCTCCTTCTTCAGCCGAGCATCCTGAACTGTTATTCAGTTTGATCATTGTTATTTCCTATTTCCTTTTACTTCTCTTATTTCATTGTATTTTCTTCACAAAGTAAAATATAAATGTTAATTCTACTCTGTTCTGAGGTCTGGAAGTTCTGTTGGGTTTGTATATTAGTCATCTTGCCACTGCTGTGACAATACACCTGAGAAAATTCAACTTATGGAAGGACAGTTTATTTTGCCTTATGATGTCAATTGTTTCAATTTTTATTCACTTGGCTTTGTCATTTCCAGGCCTGTGATATGGACTAATATGATGGTGAATGGAGTATGGAGAGGCAAATCTGCTTCATTCATGGTGGCATAGAAGAAAAGAGAGAACAAGGATAGGCCCAGAGTCCCATTACACCATTCAAATGCACATAATCTTGGTCCTATCTCCAATCTCCTAATGTTTTCCAATATTGTTATAGGCCAAGGATCAACTCTGGAGGACATGCCAAATCTTATCGGTCATATTGACACCAAAGACTCACATTCATTTCACTATGCACTATTCTTTTCTAAGAGTTTTCCATCCAGAGTACCAGCATTGTTCAAAAGTCCAAGCATAAACCCCTGAGCCATCTAGACTTTCTTTTGTAACCCGAATAGACACATCTATGTCCTCTAAACATTTGCATTCTCCTTGGCTATGAAACTGGCACCATAGACATGGCAAACACCAAAATCAGCTATGAGATCAGTGATGAGCCCATGGTGAAAAGACCATGGTGAAATAGTCTCTGAGTGTCTGTGTTGCAGAAAGTACTTTAAGAATTCTCCAGTGGCACTGTAGGAACATAATGTCCAGGTATTCTTTTCTCAAAAGCAACATTCTCATTCTCATTCCTTGCTGATTTCTGAAATAAGCTCAACGTATCTTTCAAATTGTCCTGTTTCAATGGTTTTGTTTGTAATAAGTAAACATTTTCTAGCTGAAATTTTACAAGTTATTTTGTTGTTGTTATTTACCTTTTCCAAACCCACCATGGTGTTTTCAAATTATCCCACTCTGTGTTGCTCCCACTTCTCCCTGAAAATCTGACTCCAATACACATGCTGTTATCTGAACTGCTCTGAAATTTCCTTTAAATTTAACCTTCCACAAAGTCTCAGACTACATAAAGACAAGCTCTTTTCTAGGTAGTACTGTTAATGAGCTTTAATACTATTGTGAATAATCCTTATATCCTTCTGAAGCCTTATGAATACATTCCAGTGAGGCAGATTTCAACCAACATTCTGCTTCTCTGTGCTCCTATCAGAGTCAATCTTTTCTCTGCTTTTAGAATTCTAAGCTGTTTCCCATTTGCTTCTCAAAACTTGTCTAGATTCTTCTTAAAAGCAGCACCAAATGTTCAAGATCATACTCTCAGATATTCTGCTGCAATGGTCCAGATTCTAGCACCAGGTTTTTGCATTTGTTATCATGTCTTCTTAGTGAAAAATACTTTAGAAAAAAAAATCACCTTAACACAAAAGGCTTGCTTTGAATTTCAGGTTCAGAACACTGTCAGTTGCTTCCATTTTGGAGGGAAATGTTGAACTACCACAGCATAACAGGAGGAACATTAAGACCAAAGTGGCTTACTAGTGGTTTCTAGGAAGCAAAGACAGATAAAGAAAGGTAAGAACTTCAATCTCTAGTTCAAAGGTATATTTAGGTTAAGGTAGAGTCATTTATCTTAGAGTTAAGTCTTGATAGTATAATAGGGAAAGTAACTGCTTTTTGAGGCTTCTACCATCTTTCAGAAATGTCATCACCTACAAACCAAACCTTCTGTGGATGATTCTTTGGGGTCATTTTCGGTCCAGCACACAACAATTTGAAGACACAGCCACAGTGACCCAAAATTGATGATCACTCAATTTGTTTCATTAAAAACACCCAAAGTAGCCACAATTTTTCTAGTTGGTATCTGTTCCTTTTCTTTAATTGTACACACTCTGCTCACTTAAATAAAATTAAAATTCACTCCATCTCATGCTAATAAAGTTTGTCCTCATAGTGAGAATAACATATAAGAGGTTTCTCACACTACAGTTAATATTGTGTCTGCCTTCCCACCTAAATCTCATCATAGATGTAATTTGTTTCTTATTACTTTAAAAATAAAGTTGATGGTATTTTCTATGTTAAGACCCATTTCCTGTTTTCTATTTGGGATGTGGTTTTTTAATTTGTATTTTCTCTATATTGCCATCAGTTTTTAATTCTAAAGTGAATAATTCTCAATTAGTATACATATTCATTATTTTCCTTATATTTAAGGAAAACAAAATAGAAAACATATCTGTGATTATAAATTCTATCTTGATTGTCAACTTGACTGCACTACATGAACTAAAATATAAGCTGTTAAGTAATTCACTGAGAAATTTTCTTCCTTCCTTCCTTCCTTCCTTCCTTCCTTCCTTCCTTCCTTCCTCCCTCCCTCCCTCCCTTCCTTTCTTTCTTTTTTTTTTTTTCGAGACAGGGTTTCTCTGTGTAGCTTTGGCTGTCCTGGAACTTATTCTGTAGACCAGGCTGCCCTCAAACTCAGAAATCTGCCGGCCTCTGCCTCCCAAGTGCTGGGATTAAAGGCGTGGGCCACCACTGCCCAGCTGAGAAATTTTCTTAACCAGATTTTTCTTTTTTTGAACAAAGAGATTCACCCTAAATCTGAGCAACACTCTCTGGTAGCAGCTCAGATAAAGGGACACAAAAGAAGGGAACTTTGCTTTTTGCCCACTTGCCTTCACTCTTGCTGGCAAGTTCATCTATCACCGTATTCTGGAAACCCAGAGTGCAAGATTGAGATTGCTCAAACAGCCAGCCTCATAGACTGGGAAACTGCACAATTCTCAACATCTTTTGTGAAAGCCAGCCATTACTGAAATTTCTGAACCACATCCTATAAGCTAGTCTAATTAATATTTCCTTTTTAATACACATACACATAGACACACACACACACACGCACGCACGCACCATACCATTTGCGGCTTTCTTCTTTCAATATTTTCTTTCTTTCTTTCTTTCTTTCTTTCTTTCTTTCTTTCTTTCTTCCTTCCTTCCTTCCTTCCTTCCTTCCTTCCTTCCTTCCTTCCCCCCTCCCTCCCTCCCTCCTTCCTTCTCTCTCTCTCTCTCCCTCTCTCTCTCTCTCTCTTTCTCATTCTTCCTTCCTTCCCTCTTTTCTTTTTTTTCTTTCTTTCATCACCCCTGACCTCTGTCTGTGTGTGTGTGTGTGTGTGTGTGTGTGTGTGTGTGTGTAATCTTGTAAATCTCAGGAATTGAACTCAGGTTGTCACATTCACTGACTAGTGCTTTTAGTCACCTATCCATTGCACAGTTCCCATGTGTTCTCATCTTAGGTTTCCATAGAGATCCATTTTATTTATAGAGCAATTCCTTTAACAGTTTCCACTACTTTTCCCATCTAGACTCAATTCTCTGTTTACATTTTCAGCCTCATAAAATGGCACCACTTAGATGCTTCACTCCAATGTAAATGTATATCTTTACTAATGACTTCAATGTTTACAATTCTAGAAGTTACTAAACACTTCTCATGTTATTTATCTTTCAATAGAATTTTAATTAGATTGACATATTTTCCCCACCCACATACCAATTTATTTGTTGACTTCATGCAGCCTAGCTTCCCATGATCACTGAGATACCTACATATGACAGATTCATAGCTATTTCTCATTGTATCATAGACTGTGCCCTA
This sequence comes from Grammomys surdaster, assembly GCF_004785775.1. Taxonomy (NCBI): domain Eukaryota; kingdom Metazoa; phylum Chordata; class Mammalia; order Rodentia; family Muridae; genus Grammomys; species Grammomys surdaster. The sequence continues at coordinate 2,166,662 of NW_021604660.1, forward strand.
ATTCCTTACAACCTGTATGTTTATTGTGTAGCTCAAATATAAAAACGAAGCTTTAGATAGTTCCTTTCATACTTGCTATTTTTCTCTTCTTCTTCTTCTTCTTCTTCTTCTTCTTCTTCTTCTTCTTCTTCTTTTTGTTTTGTTTTTTTGTTTTGTTTTGTTTTGTTTTGTTTTGAGACAGGGTTTCTCTGTGTACCCCTGGCTGTCCTGGAACTCACTCTATAGACAAGGCTGGCCTCAAACTCAGAAATCCACCTGCCTCTGCCTCCCAAGTGCTGGGATTAAAGGTGTGCACCACGACTGTCCAGTTGTTTCTTCCTTTTTGTTAATTAAAAACTTTGTTGTTCCAAACTGGTATGGCTAATTTTTGCCTTCATTTTAAAAGTCATATTTTATCATTTAAATATAATTGGCAGGGCAGCAAACTTGTTGAATTTAGCTCCAAGCCTTTCACGATGTTTAACAAGTTTCCATAACTCAGTTGTTAGTGTTATTATTGTCTCCCAATTTAATCACATTAAGATACTTCCGATTTCTCTGCAACCTACCTTTTTCTCCTGTAGGTCATTCACTAGGACAGCAGTCATAATGCCCTTGTTAGGACTTGAATAAGTTTGTTTCATACCTCTACTTAAGCCAAAGGTTACCCTCAAGAGCAGAAGTGACTGTGTACTGTGCCACTCACAGTCCCACATCATCTAGGCTCATCTTCTCTTCCTCTCATTTCATAATCATCTCCTCTGTACTCTCTGTTAGAACTCCCATCACAGAAGGCTGGTGCTCACCACAGACCCTTTGTACTCTCTGTCGGAACTCCCATCACAGAAGGCTGGTGCTCGCCACAGACCCTTTGGAATGTTGGTTAACTCAGCCTGCCATGTGGATCTCAGAAATATATGACTCATCCCATGTCAAGTATCAATTTCTTACCTAAATGCCATCTACTCCAATATTTTCCTGGCACACTCTAATTCAAGTTATAGCACCCCATGCCCTTCTTCTCTGGCTTTATTTTTCTTCCTGGTAATTGCCATCACCTACCATAATTTATTTAATATAAATTATTGGAGTAAACATTCATATATAAAATAAAAAATGTAGATATTAGAGCTAGGGAGATAGTTTTATGTGTAAAGTGTTTTCCATTTGAGCATGAGAACCTTAATTTTATTCTCAGAATCCATGTAAATATAGGTGTGTAAAGCACAGTGATCTCAGCATTCCTATGCCAAGATGAGATGAAGGGAAAAAAGAATTCTAGAACATCATCAGGCAGCTTGACAGCCCACACAATATGGTAGATGCATATTGCGTCTGTATTCACAACACAAATGTGTAGACACACACACACAAAACCGAAAAGGCACATGCTAGAGTATATGATTTCAATTTAGAATTAAGGTATAGATATGAAAAGTGATTGATTATAAACTAGAACAGGAGTTTAAGTGAGATGAAAGGAAACCTAAGTAATTCGGTTTCAATGTAAACTTATTATCATTATTGCACTGTTGCACTGTGTGAAGCAAGAATAAAGTAAGACACTCTTCTCGAATATGGTAGCTTAAGAATAGTAGCATGGACTGGAATGATGACTTTGTGCTTCTCTTAGTTTGGGCTTTATTACTGTAAAAAGACACCATGACTAAGGCAATTTTGAAAAAGAACAATATTTAATTGGGGCTGGCTTATGGGTTCAGAGGTTCAGTACATTATCATCATGGTAGGAAACATGGCAGCATCCAAGCAGGCATGACACTGGAGGAGCTGAGAGTTCGCAATCTTGTTTTAAAGGCAAACAGCAGATTGGCTTCTAGACATCTAGGAGGAAGGTTTTAAAGGCTACTCCTATAGTGACACACTTCCTCTAACAAGGCCACACTTAATAGTGCCACTCCCTGCACCCTGCATATTCAAACCACTACAATGCATTGCCTGCTCTTATAGAGGACCCAAGTTCTGTTCCTAGCACATATATTAGGTGGCTAAAATCACCTATAACTCCAACTCAAGGGACACAATGCTCTATTCTGCTCTTTTCAGGTACTTAAACTAATACTCAAGCATACACACACACACACACACACACATACACACACACACACACACACACACACACACAGAGAGAGAGAGAGAGAGAGAGAGAGAGAGAGAGAGAGAGAGACAGACAGACACATGTCAAAATAAAATAAAAAAAATAACACCTAGAGATAAAAATTTGTAGTGATGCAATGCTGTCTATGTTCATTATTTTTCTCATCATTATTGAAAAGAAATAAGACAGAATAACTCAAGGAAAGAGGGATGCATTTTGCTTTGGCTCATGGTTTGAAAGGATGTCCTAGTGACATCATAGGAGTTAGGGCATGAGAAAAGTAATTGCATCAAGCATCATGTATATAGTCAGGAAGCTGTAATACAACTTTTATTTCCACAGTTGATGGGATGACATGAGCCCAGAGTGTATCTTTCTCTGTTCAAACCATCCCTAGGCCTAGGCCAGGAAGCTTTTAGCCTCTTTTCAATCTAATCTTCCAAAATGACTGATTCAATCTGGCTTATCTACCCTTTTCACTGAATTGCACTGCTTGGCTTCAAACTAACTCTGACAATCTGTTCTAACCTGCCTCTGAACTGGTACTGACTGACCCAACACTATTTTCCCCCCACCCCCGTCTTTGTCTCCCTCTTCTGCTCTTAAACAGCATCTCTTTCTTGAGCTGTTCTCAGGAGAGTTGAGAGTATCCTATCTCCCACTCGTCTGTCAAAAATTTCTCTGATTGATCACTTTGTCTGTCTCTCAATTAGATGTCATTGTTTAGAATTAAAGCTGTATGCTAAGGTTGTATCTCAGTTCCAGTCAGACACAAAGGTGTGTGGCCTGTCTGCATTCTAGCTGGATCATATAGATCTACCAAGTCTTTGGATGTGATCCTTTGTCAGAGAAACCACGTTGCTGGATTAATATTCCTCTATAAGAAGCAGAGAAAATTTGGCTTGGAATCAGTGGAAGGCCAGACCACACATCCAGTTACACGCTTCTCTTAGCAATATCTCATTTTATTTCTATATTCATTTCTCTCTCTCTCTCTCTCTCTCTCTCTGTGTGTGTGTGTGTGTGTGTGTGTGTGTGTGTGTGAGAGAGAGAGAGAGAGAGAGAGAGAGAGAGAGATGGCATGAATGTGGAAATCAGAAGATAGTTGGTAAATGGAAGTTGATTCTCTCTTTTTAACCTGTGAGTTGTGATTAACTTGGCAGCAAGCACCTTTATTCTCTGAACCACTTCATTGGCCTCTGATCCTAGACCTTAAAGATTCCACACTCTCCAAAAACAGTGCCACACTAGCTGACAAACAAAGTGTTCAAACACATGAAACTATAGGTGACATTTCACATTCAAATGATAAAAATTTAGAAATGTCATGTAGAATATAAGAAAATGAATCAATGATAATATTTGAGCTATTTTTAAAATTATTGAGAGATAGATTGAGAATGCTAGTTTCTGATACTGTTCAAGTCATACTCTTGTTAAGGAAAATTTAAAAATTCAAATGAAAGCTGAAGATGACAACTGAAGAAAATGAAGGACAGAATAATCACCTCAGGTTATAAATGGGCCTTGAAAATTCACTCACAGTTTATTTCTGCTCTTAATTCAAATTGTACCTAGTCATTTACCTAGAGGGGATAAAAAGTACATGCGAAATCCTGCAATGTCAATGCCAAGTTCAACAATCTTCATTCTTAATATGCATTGTAATGTAGAAAATATGCAGAACTTATTTCATATATTATTTGTATGTTTTTTGACATATATACTAATTGGAAACTCATTCATTCATAGCAATTACACATTTTATTCTGCTGAACTATAGAACTTATTTCTAAAAGAGAAATTCACTGATCTCTCTTTCTTTCCTTCCTTCCTCTCTTCCCTCTTCTATCTATCTATCTATCTATCTATCTATCTATCTATCTATCTATCTGAATAAAATGAAAAACTGAAGTGATATAGTTAGCAGGATGCTGTGTACACTTGCAGTTATGTAGCTCTCAGTGTCTGTCCTGAATTTCGTTTTAAGAACACAATTAAACTGTGGGAAAAAATATACGGGCCACAGCTGTGGAGTCCCAGTGGGTTTCCACACTGCGGGTCCCACATCTGGGGGGAACGTCTAAGGTTCCAGCAGCCTGGAGGCTTTGGCATCAGCAGGTCCCAATGTCATGGGGAAGTCCTTGGTTCCAAAAGGGTTTATTGTCATGGCAGATGGTGGAAGGATCTGGTTGTACCCCCCATAAAACTCAGGCCAGTCCCGAGTTAAATAGGAAAGGAGAAAGGGGGAGGATCTGGGGAGCCATGCTTAATTTGCTCCCCCCTCTGGCCTTCATTAGTATGAAAATCCCTAGGGACTAAGGCCTATAGTCACACCTTCTACCTGTGCACTTTGGGAGGGGCTGTAATGGCCTATGTGACTGAACAATGTAGTTTTATGGAGACTAGACTGCTTTTCAGGACTCTGGGTTCTGGGGGCATGCCAAACTCCTGCTGGTTCTTACGTAGAGTCTCGGGGTTCTAGACACATGGCCAACCATGAACCAGAATATCCTTACACAGTCCCACATTAAACTACAGATTATACAAAGAATTTAATGACAAGTTGCTGGAGACCATATTAACAGAAGTGATTTTAAAGGTCATATGCTTTAGAATTTTACTTGATATCTTAGAAATAGGATAATCTATGATGTCCATAATTATTTAGGTTTTTAAAATGCAGAATTGGATATTTTAAAATCTGAATCTAACAGATTTACCTTTAAGAAGCTAAACAATTTATGAAATTATTTATGTGTATAATGTTAAAATGCATACCAAGTGAGGGAACATTCAAATTTAAAGGAATGGCTTCCAGCATTAATTGGGAAGAGGGAAGTAGAGAGAAGAGTAAAATACTAAGGATATTTGAAAAACACCATAAGGAATCCTATTTTATATTTATTTACAATTACATATAAAACATGTGAGTATATTTGATATAATATGTATATTTTATATGATAAATGAAGCTATGTCAATTGGGATAACAATGTCCCTCACAAGAGTAATAGATTTCCTAGCAAAAATTTCAGAACCAAGCATTAGAACCTCCCTTTAGTTGCTGATCTGGGAAGTCTAAATATCTTCCCCAAATAATATAAGCTATTGCTTGTCCCGGCCTGCGGGTCTCGGTTATTCGTGGGGGCGAGGGGAACCAAAACCTGGAAGAGAAACGGGCGAGAGAAAGGAAGGACCCAAGCAAACGGTTGCTTGTCAAGAGCCGTGTATTTTAAAAAAGGCAAGCTTTTTATAACAAGCTCGGGTTAGGGAAGGGGGAAGGCAGGTGGGGTCATGGAAAGGTACAGCTTCTTCTTGGCCTGTGCCCTAGAACATTTTGTGGTTAGGGGCTTTTCTCAGAAGTAGCTATCTCTTTGTGCATCAGCTTTCAGCAGGATGAGGCATAGTCAAGGTATTCAACTGAACAGGATGTAGGTGGGTGACAAGGCTTCGGTTTCCAGGCGAGGGGGAAGGCTGGCAGGGGTCCCTGTTAGGGGTCCTGGTCTCTGACAATTGCTGTTGCACTTTGGTTGCCTTCTAGAGGTTGAAAGTAAGTATTTCTGGGAACACTATCCACTTCAGACACAGGGTTCAGAAGATCTGAGTGGTATTTAACCTAAAAGTTTCCTTCCTAAGGTCTGTCTTTTATAGTACTAGAAGGTGATAGTGAAGCAGCTAATGAAGGAATGTGAACAATAGTGCTATCTAACAACATAGGTAATACCTATGAACCACAAAAATGACCAACATGACAAGCTATTTACAATAGTGCAATAACGGTACACATATCTTGCTAGTAACCAACAGCTGTCTAAATGGAGTTAAATCTTATTTAACAGAGGGGAAATCGTGTCTTATAACTGAAGCAAATAACACTCATTGTTAATAATGACATGGATATTACTACCCATATCTTATTAGGCCAGCATAATTCCTGACTCTGTTCTTAAATTTATCCATATACTCACAAATGACTTTAACACCTCATAAAAGAAACCTGAGCAATGAAACCAACAATAGACATGTATATTATGTTGATATGAAAAGACATATGATCAAGGCTACTCTTACAAAATAAAGCAAATTAACTGGGGGGCTCATTTATGTTTTCAAAGGGTTAATACACACACACACACACACAAACACACACACACAAACATATATATATATATATATATATATATATGTGTGTGTGTATATATATATAATTTATTTTTTGTTGAAAGTGTACTTTTCCTATTGTTACATATATATACATATATATATATATATGTATATATATGCACGCACATATAATAATAATAACAATATTAATAATAATAAAGAAAAAGAAGCAATGAGTTTGAGAAGGAGTTTGGAGAGGTAGCAGGGACAGGATATTGTAGCCATTAAAGGGAGAAAATAATGTAATTAATTTTCAATTAAAAATTTAAAAATATCTTGATATATTCTCTGTTATTGAAATTATAAAATAACATAATTCTCAGTGAATTGGCACAAGTAGTTAATTTTATATTTTGTGTGCAGGCCAGTAGGGAGAAAGCTGCTGGTTTTATAATCTGTGTGATAGCTGAAATTAAATTTCTTTACTAATATAATAGCTGGAGAATTTTATTTTGTTTATGAATTTAACAGCTTGTCTCTGACTAGCATGATTTCTTATTTTATTCAGAATTTTATATTTCCCTTTTAAAGACTATAATTTAATTTTAATTTTAAATCAAATGTAAACAGATCTTTAATGAAATTTTAGAAAACATGTTTATTATTGTGTGTATGAGCATCTGGATATAAATACTAGGAGATCTATAAATTTTTTCATTACCCATGAAAAGAATGTCCTGCTTCTATTAAGTGTTGTTTTTTTTTTTTACGTTATTTAACCAAGAATAGTTTTATTCTCTGAGCACTCATTTCTTCCAATTTGATTACTTACTATTTTTTCTCTTGGAAAATAAAATTCTTCCCCCAGGTTTATCTAGCTCATCCCTTGCATAGATTTCTCAGAAAAAAAATATTTACTAAATGGATAGTGCCTGGAATTAATGAGATCCCAGTTGAATTGAGAGCAAAAAATCTATCTTAAAGTCACAGTTTACACACTAAGATCCAGATCTTTGGTGTAATCACCAAACACTTTTGCTTCTAAATCATCAAATGCTTAAAGCTAACGCAAACCTCTGTAAACAATTGGAAAAGTACACTTTCTATAGAAAATAAATTATAACTGTCTCCTACGGAACCAATAAGCAGCTCATTCATTATTCCTATGATCAGTGCTCAAAATGTGTAGTAGAAATCTGCTTCATTTGAATGCAGAAGTGGCTTTCTTCAAGAGTCGTGGAGCAGAATAAAAAGGATGGGGTGGCAGAAAGAGTTGGCACACAGACTGTTGAGTAGCTCAAACATTGTTATGCACAGTGCAGAATTGTGCTCTCCTTTTGAAAGTCAACATAAGTATTCTTTGTCAGGCTGATAGAGACTTCCTTACCTTTGCCCACTGAGAGTAATATTTTTTTGTGTAAAATTGCTTATTACCAAGGCTTTTAACCAATATTCAAGAAGAATAGGAATATGAGCAGGTAATTTATAAGTGTAATAGATACACTTTACATCTTCTCTGTCTGTCTCTCTGTCTCTGTCTCTCTGTCTCTGTCTCTCTTGCAAATGAAATAAAGTTGGTTTTAGTGAAACCTCACTTGATAAAGGGGCTAACCATTCATGCTTGTCTCCCCTTACTTTTATTCTTCTCTTATGTATATGGATATTTTGTCTGCATGTACATTGATTGTCACACAAAAAGAGACCATCTGATCCCATGAGACTACAGTTAGAAATGGTAGTGAGCTACCATGTGAAGTCTAGAAATTGAACTCAGGACCCCTGAAAGAGTAACCAATGGTCTTAACTGCTGAACTATCTCTTAAGACATCTTCATCTCTATTTCTCTGTGTATAAAACTCCTTTGTGAATCATTCTTAGGCATTCCCAATTATTCAATTTTCAGGGGGCAAGTGCATGCTTCCTAAATTTTTTTATTTGGAATGAACTCTTTCTATGCATTGGGGCTAATGGCAGTGGTCCCTTTTATGAAACTGGGCTGACAGGGTTCCAGAATTTTATGGGGTAACCAGCAGCAAGAAATGCAAAACCATGAGTCACTAGTCATTAGGCAGTTCCTACTTGTTACAGGAGAGTGTGAACATGAAGAGAGCTGCTCATAATAAGTGCATGTGGCAGACTTTCTCCTTCTTCCACAAATCATCCTGTGGCCATTTATTCAAACTGTTTATTCAGATGTGGTCATTATGATATGAACTTTGTACATGAGTTAATCTACAATTTTTTCTTTTTATAGACAATATAGAGAAAGCTAACTAATAATTTGAATATACTGGGAAGAGACATCTGTTGACATTTGCAAGCTTTAATGAATAAGAATTATTTGGTCCTTTTGTTAAATTTCAATTCCTATCTCTCTTATTCTATATTATTAAGCATATTGTCTACATATCATTTTTTATGAATACTCGTCTCAGAAGTTAATGTAATTAATATATAAGTATTATTCTTTGGATATTAATTTTGGAAATTTTTCCTAAGCCAATCTTTTGTTTGGGAAAACTGAGCAAGATGAGACTGTGAAAAAAAAAAGTTACATCTTTCTATATCATAAAATATTTCTCCTCCTACAAACTATTTAGTGCAGTCATTTTAATGAAGTCTTCATCTGTTGGCTTCTCTAACATACCAACGTCTACAAATACAGTCCCTGAGATTCAAGGAGTTCTATTAGTGTAATTCATCTGAAGGGGCTTCCTCTCCTCTTCCTACATGTCCAAACATCATTCATTCTCTCTCTCTCTCTCTCTCTCTCTCTCTCTCTCTCTCTCTCTCTCCCCCCCTCTTTCTCAAACATACACAGCTGCAGTAGTCCAAGACTTCTTTGGAGACACAACAAAACTCCTAATTCAAAAGAGAGGACATGATGACTTAACACAGGACCTGACACAGCTTTGATATTTTGGACTGAAGAGGTCTCATTTGTCAACGGCAATCTATTTCAATGTCAAAGTGAAAGAAAGAAAACAGAAAAGAGTATTGACTATGACATCCTCATGGCCCCAACTCTCACTGTTTGACTGGAGTAGATCACCATGTCCTCGAAGAAGTCTGTTTAGTATGCCTAGAAACTGCACAGACATTCCAGCTGAAGGCCCAAGTTAATATTGCTGTGTGGACAAGGCTCAGAGCCAAGTGAATGAGCTCCCTTTTCTTGAAGATTTCTTTTTCACTATAGCCTCTAGATACTCAGAGATACTCATTTCCTTTCATTAGACTCATGTGACTAAGCAAACAAGATCTCTAAGAAGATAGCAAGCTCAGTGTGACCAAATGTTTGTGTCATACAAACTTTTACAGAGTTTACATTAGACTTTTAAAATAAAGCCTTATATAGTCTAGCATTATCTCTATTTCTACTCTCAAAATCCATGTCTTTTTAAATTTAGAACAGCAGATACCACTTAGATGGGTAAGTGATGAATATTAAAGGCAGAAACTTTATAATATTCTGCAGATTTTAGGAACACAGTTCTTAGAAACTAAAGCAATTTGTGGAGATAATGTAGAATCACACTATGCCTACCTGTTGGCTTGGCCTTTCACAAGGATGATTAGCTGAGTCCAGTGCATTTTCTGGGTTTTTCTGGGTTTTCATATGTACCCACAACTGACAACACAGGCCTTTAATTGGAGTGTATAGTATCTGTGGAATACATTTGCCACAGTATCAGACTCAGTCTTATGTTAAAACTTGGCATTACTTTTTTTATTCCATAGTTCCTTTCTGGTTCATAACTATGAAGATTTAGCTTTGATAAACAAAGATAGTAGCAAATCCATGCTACATATTTTCTATTTGTTGTGTCATAAAAAAATTCACTTCCTCAGAGAAAAGAAAATTCTGATATATTTCCAGCTATGATGCATAAGTGAGTCTGGGTCCTACTTCGTATTCATTAATATTGGGAACTATGACACACTGAAAATTGGCAACAAGTTGTTTGTTTTCTTGCCAGTAATAATTATAGTTTCCTGGGAACTGTTTGCTAGTATTCACTTGCACATTAGGTTTGTAAAGGTGAGGGATTTATACTTTTGTGTTTTAGAGTAATGATCAATTGAGGGAAAGTTAAAACTGAACAACCTTTTCTGTCAACCATAAACCTACTGGTTACTGCTATGGCTGCAGCTACCACCTTGGTCAAAACAAATGTTGATTTTGTCAAAAGCCAAAGAAAGTAAGTCCTACTATTTAATCAAGAAATATTAAAATATTTAGAGTTTATACCATGTGGTATTTACATTCAGACTTAGGTTATGCTTTGGGGAAAATTTTATATTCATAACCTTAGTCATAACCTTCAGTGAAAAATATTTAGAACCATACAGCAGAAGAGCTTGCAAGAGATGTTTTGATCAAGCAGGCAAACAGATAAGGAGAGGTGGTGACTAGGTAGGACCTAGCAGCCTCTTCTGAAGTAACAGCTCCTGTATGGAGCAGTGCATCTGCCTCCACTGCAGAAAAAGTAAAAATATCCAAGCACAAAAAACCCCTCATCACTGTTTTCCTTCCCAGATTGCACAGTTTATCTCCAATAACACACACATTCATCGTCACCAAAGCTCAGTGGAATAATTACCAGTATTTACTGAATAGGCCATGCAAAGCCATATGCTGCTGGTGGAAAGAATGTGGAAGAGATACGGAAAACTCACATAAATAATAAGACTGCAAAGTCAGCCACTTTCAACTGTGCAGTATTTAAAAATCATATGCAAAGAGAGTCGCCTATGGTATAAATAAAGTACTGGATTGCTATGAAGCAGAAGTATTCTGATGGGAGAGGATAGGGATTTCAAAATTTCATTCCAAAAGAGAAATTGTAAACAAGGCATATTTTATTAAACATGAGCTCCCCAGAAAGAAGCGTGAGCGCACGCGAGTGCACACACACACATACACACACAAAGAAACATCCACACAAACTTATTCATTTGCCCCACATAAACACATACACATGCATGCACAATATGCATGCATACATATCCTACAATTTTAAATGCTGAAGAATTTAAAAGAAAGGAAATCTGAAGATGTGGAAATAAGCAACAGCACATGAATGTTAAAAGTAGCACACAAGCCTGCCAGATCTGGCATGGCTGTATAAGGGGCAATATGACACACTTACTGCCCCCTGAAGCATTGCTAGGCCATTGATTCCCACCTGTGCTGATGACTGCTCTTGGCCTGGGGCTGATCTGCTGTCTCTTCTGTGAATAGCTTTCAATCTGTTTTTCTAGTAAACATAATTCCCCATTACTCACAACTAATTGTGCCATAATAAATGAAATGGATATAGTTCTAAGGAATATGGAATGAAGGTAGTCATGAGACTATGGGGGACGAGGAACAGACATTCCTTTTGGTCTTTAGGGCCATGGGACAGATCTACACAGCATACCCATAGAGGCCACAAAAGCCTACATGGTCCTTTGTAGATATTGCTCATTTTGAGACTTGGTCTTGAGCTGGAATTATGAAGAGACACATGTACTCTCCGGTCTAATCCTACTGTGTTAGTTAGCCAGGGTGAACTTATGGACATTGAGGATAGAGTGTTAAAATGTTCTTAAGAATAGGAAAAGAAGAAATCTATGGAAAAACAAAGGATAGATGGGTTAACCTTATAGGAGGAAGGCTTGTATATGGTCTATAAACAAACAGTATTAGAAGGAGAGTATATGAGGCCAGGGAATTGCTAGGATGAGAAAATAAAGATTAGAGAATTAAAAGATGATGTAAAATCATATAAAAAGTTAGTACTTTGTTCTTCTAACTACTTGAAGAATTGAAAATGACAAGGCCTACTTTACTTACATACATTTTAAAACTTTGTAAGAAATTTTAACCTTAGTAGTCTGTCACGTTTCTGTTCTTCCATGAAAACAGTTACTAAAGACTGCTGTCTGTGGCACCAGGAAACTTCAGGGAGGTTTGCCCAGCTATCTGTGAAGAACAAGCTGTGTTAATAACTATAAGGAAATGTACTTTTGTTTTGTTTTTAGTTCTTGGTTGAAGGAAGTGGGGGTTTGGACTATTGATCCAAGTTTCACAGAATTTATGTAAATTTAAGAATTTCGTAAAAAAATATTAACAATGGTAACCTTGATGATATTTTAGTAATAAAAGACTGAGTTCAGATTTTCTGGTCAGGAGAAGGAAAAGGAGTAGAAAAGAAGAAGGAAAAAGAATTGGAAGAAGGAGAAAGAATAAAGGAGAAAGAATTGGAAAGAGAAAGGAGAAAGAAGAGTGATGAGAATCTTCCAGCTAAGAGACAGAACTTGAACTGACAGCTTGAAGCCAGTACTGATCCCAAATCATTGAACTGCACTGCTCCCACTCCCTCCTTTCTCAAGACCTCCCTCATGCTGAGGCTAGACCTCGGCACAAATCAGAATAGTAGACCATTCCTTTATACCTGCATTGAAGTCTTCAGTTTACAAAACAGTTCTTGAATAAAGTTCCAGTTCATTTGTTCAGTTGTTACTGTTTTGTATTATGATCAGATATATTTTATAAAACAGGAAATAGGATTCAATATATTTTCAGTAGTTTGTAAGATTTATTTGATTTATTTTGTGTGTATGAGTGTTTTGCCTACATAGGAAGAGGCTAGGGGAGGGCATTGGATTCCATGCATCTGGAGTTACAGTGAGGTGTGAGCTGATATGTTGGTAATGGAAATTCCTCCAGAAGAGCAGCCAGTGTCCTTAACAGCTGGACAGACTATCTTTCTATTCCTATAATTCACAGGATTTTAAAGAATTGGTTTATGTTTTTGATTGCATGTGTAAAGGGTAGATACCGCCAGGGAATTTAAAGTCTTCATCGTTATGTGGATTTGACAAATATCCAGAGGTTGAAATAGCAGAGTGTTTAAAATTTTAGGTCTATACACAATGTATAGATATATTTTTCTGTTCCAATTCACTAAAAGTTACAAATTTTTCTGTCTTTTAAAATAATATAAACAACCTCTTATTTTATTTCAAGGTTTCAAGCCAATTTATTTAAAAATACCTAATATTGTATTGTAAAAAAGTCTTTGGAGTAATTTATCTTTTTCTTCACTGTCTTCCCTAATTGATTATATTTACATTCACCAAAATAGGAACATTTATTTGTTTTATAGTCTTTAAACATCAAAAAAGTAAGCTAGAAGCTGAGTGATGAGACCACATGCTCTTCTTCAGAGGGCCTGGTATCAGTGTCCAGTATCCACATGGATCAAAAACAACAAGGCAAACTCCAGTTCTATGGGACCCAGTGCCCTTTTCTGTCCTCTGTTGCCACTAGGCATGGGCATGGTTCCTATACATACATACATACATACATACATACATACATACATACATACATACATGTAGTAAAAAAACTGACTATACATTAAACACACACACACACACACACACACACACATTTTCCTGTCTTCTATTTCTTAATTATAACTATAATCCAGAGGTATGGCTGGGGTAGATTAGGTACTTATTATATGCTACTTAAATTTGTAATGCATGCATCTGATTGACCAGTTATGAATTGGAAACTTACAAGTTCTCTGGAAAGTCAGATGTGTCAATTGGTGTTTTGTTGAAGGAATGTTTTCCTGAAACAGAAACAAGTAAAAGGACCTTTTGCTAATGTAGACATGTGAAGGAACATTTCGCTGAAGCAGACACAGGTGAAAGGGTGTTCTGCTAAAGCAAGCACATGAAAAGACATGTGATGAAGGATTCTTTGTTAAGGATACATATGCATTGATCCTCCTTGCATGGAGTTGTTGAGCTCCTTTTGTCAGGGCTCCATAGAGTGAAACACAGGGAAAAAAAAATAAAAAACTTCTGGTGGTATGCCAAGGCTTCTTGCCTATTTTGAGGACTTGGGCCAATTGGCAGAGTAATGTCAGCTGATGAAGACTCACATGCTGAGGCAAGACTTGTGCGCTTCCCAGCATTTAGCAGTTTGAACAGACCTTGTCTGCCACACAGGACCTTAACATGTAGATGAATCCAGCTGCTTTGTTTACACTTGCAACTTCCTGCAAGAACTTTGAAGAAGAGACTGCCTGCTGATCCTGCCTTGCAGCTGAAACAAAGGATGGTCTCAGGTGGGCTTTCCCTGTGGATACAAGAGCTGAATACTAAACTTTGAGCCTTGATCAGAAAACTTTGTCTTGGCTCCATGCTTCTCTCGCCCCTTCACCTCTTTTTCTTTTCCAGCCCTCCTTTCAGGTGAACCTAGTTCATCCGTGGCCGCAGGTGGCTACAAAGTCCCGTGGAGGACACATGGTGTTTGGAGGGAGTATACTTAGGACACAATGGAGAGTGATGGAGACTGGGCTTGGCTTGCTCATAAAGCTAGATGTATAACACTGTTTGATCTCAAGTCTTCCCTGATCTTTGCTTCATTGAGAAAGGCACAGTAGAAATTTCTCCTGATGTCTCTGCTATCTGAATTCCTCCTGCTAACTCATGCCAATGTGGCTGTCTCTGATAGGTAGTGCCACCACTGCTGATTTGTGTTCACTATCTGTCTCAACTGAACCGGACTGCTGGTGTATCCCTGAAGTATTTGCAAGTGGATCAAGCTGCCATTGCTGACCTGTGAACTGAACTGCAGATTTCTGACAACACACATGGAATTTTCTCAAAGAACCATTTCTATACAGGTCCATTTTCCCCATATCCTTTCTTTTCCACTACCTCTGGTCAGTGGTGGGCTAAAGGGAGGTAAATGTGTTTAAGGACCATTATTAAAAGTAGGTTTTGCAAAAATTAAAGCTACACTCTTATTTCTTCTCATTTCTTTCTTTATGTTGCCTTTTCTATGTCTTGTTCCTTTCCCATAGGTCATTCTATAAGACTTAGTTTTCTGCCTCAGGATTTTCCTCCATATATTTTTTGACAGAACTAGGTCCTGATTATTTCTAATGTACTTTTTCTGCTGTATCTTCTTCACTCCAGTTGGTCATTCTTTCCTATTTATTTATTTATTTATTTATTTATTTATTTATTGGTTTTTTGAGACAGGATTTCTCTGTGTAGCCCTGGCTGTCCTGTGAGTGTGGAACTCACTCTGTAGACCAGGCTGGCCTCGAACTCAGAAATCTGCCTGGCTCTGACTCCCAAGTGCTGGAATTAAAGGCGTGTGCCACCAGTGCCTGGCTTAGTTGGTTACTCTTATACATGCTCCATTAAGGAAAATATTTTGTCTCTTTTACTAATGTAACCTTTCTCAACACAGCTAGCTTGATTGACACTACAGTTTGGTTTTCATAGACAGCTCTAGGATTTCATATACATCATCTCTTTTTATTACTTAAAAATGGCTCCTGGCTTCAAAGTCTTAAAACTTACACCATCATGGAGTCAGAGAATGTGCTACACCCTTTCTCCTTGTCAGCAAAAGTATCTTTAAATCATCAGGACACTTTCTTGACTGATAATTGTTGGGGAATATATCATTATCAGAAGTAGAGAGATACCATAGTCTAGAGTCAGATATAGCATAGAGTGTGTTTCCCTTCATTCTCAAAATTCTTAAGAGCAACATATAGGGATTTATGTACAACTATTCACCAAATGTAAATTTTTAAATCAAAACTGAAAATTTCAAGTATTTTATGACAGTAAGAACTATGCAACATGATATAAGGAGTCTTTTTGTTCTTTTTCCTTCTTTTTCCTTTTTATTATTTAATTTTTAAATAAAATTGTTAAGTTTACTATGTATTATTATTTATTTATTATTTTGTTTTTTTCCTATTATTATTTCTTATTATATTTTTCTTTTTCTTTTTTTTTTACTTATGCATTTTACCTCCTGCTCACTGCACTCCTCCCAGTTACCGCCTCCTACAATCCTTTCTGCATCTACCTTCCTCTTCACCCACCCTCCATGTATTCCTGTACCCTAGAACATCAAGTCTATCTGGGTTTTACCCAGCTAGAATAAAATATCCCAGCTATATGCAAAAGCTTTTGGGATAGCCCCTGTTCTAGTTGCTCAGGACCCACATGAAGACCAAGCTGCACATTTATTGCATATTTGCAGAAAGGCCTAGGTCCAGCATGTGTATATTCTTTGCTTGGTGGTTCAGTCTGAAAATGCTAAGGGTACAGGTTAGTTGATTCTATTGGTCTTCTTGTGAAATTCTTATCCTCTTAGTGGCTGCAATCTTTTCTTCTATTCTTCCAAAAGAGTTCTCAAGCTCCAACAACTTTCTGATTGTGAGTATCTGCATCTGTTTCAGCTTCTGGGTGGAGCCTCTCAGAGGACAACCATGTTAGACTTCTGTCTACATGCATTGCAGGGTAGCATTAATAGTGTTAGAGATTGGTGCCTGACCATGGGATGAGTGACAAAGCCAGCTCAGTTAGTCAACAGGGTCTTGAAGGAGGTAGTGAGGATATTGAAAAAAAAAGACAATTAGACAACACTATAATATGATTTTAGCCAGTTCTGAGGCTGTAGTACATTTATTTTTTCCCAGTCTGCTTTTATACCATTCTAAGTACATGTAAAGAATAGGGTCAATTCAAGGTCAAGGAATAAACAAAGCATATACAAAAATAGTCAAGGAACAAACAAGGCAATAAACAAAGTCCCGTGGTATTCAGGGACTTATCACTATGATCAAGATCTTGAGCCTACTTTTGTCCTAGACCAATGTCAAATTCTTGCCAATATCTTTGAAACAGCACCAAGAGCTCTACACAGATGGATCTCAAGTTTGGCCAGTTATTGGTTAGTCACTCCCTCAGTTTCTGCTCCATCCTCAATCCATGCATTTCTTGTAGACAGAATAAATTTTGGGGCACAAGTTTTGTGGGTGGATTCATGTCCGATTTGCTCCACTGGGGTTCCTGCCTGGCCACAGGAGGCAGCCTCCCCAGGCTCCATATCCCCTGTGCTATGAGTCACATCTAGGGACACTTCTATTGATTCTTGAGTATTGCCCATGTCTCAGGTCTCTGTGTCTTCCTGGAGATGCCCCCTATTTCCAACCCTTGTCAGTCATAGATTTCTATTCATTCTCATGGCCGTCTGGCCATCCCCCTTTCCCTCCCCACACATGACCACAACTCTCTCTTCTCCCTTCTTGATCCTCTTTCCCATACCGTTCCCTCTCTCCATCTGTCTTCCATGACAATTTTAATCCCCCCACCAAGTGAGACTCAAGCATCCTTGAGTGTATAACATGCATGTCCTCTTGGGACTAGGTTACCTCACTCAGGGTGATATTCTCAATAGCCATTGATTTACATGCAAAATCCATGTCTTTGTTTTTCATAGCTGAATTGTGTTCCATTGTTCAGATGTACTACATTTTCTTTATCCATTCTTCAGTTGAGGAACATCTAGGTTGTTTGCAGTTTTTGAATACTACAAATAAAACTTGAGTGAACAAAGTTGAGCAAGTGTCTTTGTGGAATGGTGGAGCATATTTTTGGTATTTACCCAGGACTGGTGTACCTGGGTCTTGAGGTAAAACAATTCCCAGTTTTCTGGAAAAACACCAAATTGATTTTCAGAGTAATCCTAGAAGTTTGCACTCCCACAAGCAACAGAGGAGTGTTCTCTTTGCTCCACATCCTTGCCAACATGTGTCATCACTTGAGTTTTTAATCTTATACATTCTGACCAGTGTAAGGTAGAATCTCCAAGTTGTTTTTATTTGCATTTCATTGATGACTAAGGACTTTGAGAATTTCTTTATATGCTTCTTGTCCTTTTCAGTTTCATCTGTTTGAGAATACTCTGTTTAGCTCTGTGCCCCATTTTTAATTGGGTTATTTGGGTTGTTGGTATTTAACTTCTCAAGTAGTTTATAAATTTTGGATATTAACCCTTTCTCAGATGTAAGTGAAGATCCTTTCCCAATCTGTAGGTTGCTGTTTTGTCCTATTGACAGTGTCCTTTGCTTCAAAGAAGCTTTACAGTTTTATGAAGTCCCATTTAGCAGTTGTTGATCTTAAAGCCTGAACCATTGGTGTTCTGTTAAGGAAATTGTCTTCTGTACCAATGAGTTTAAGGTTGTTCCTCACTTACTGTTCTATGAGATTTAGTATATCCAGTTTTATGTTAAGGTCCTTGATCCACTTGTACTTGAGTTTTGTGTAGGTGATAAATATGGATCTATTTTCATAATTCTACATGTAGAGTTCCAGTTAGACCAGCAATATTTGTTGAAGATGCTTTCTTTTCTCCATTGTTTGGTTTTGGCTTCTTTGTCAAAAAACAAGTGTCCATAGGTGTGTGGGTTTATTTCTGCGTCTTTGATTTGGTTCCATTGATCAACATGTCTGTTTCCATACCAATACTACACAGTTGTTATCACTACTACTCTGTAATACAGCTTGAAGTCAGACAATGGCAATTCCTCTCAAAATTCTTTCATTGCTCAGAATTGTTTTGGCTATCTTGGGTTTACTATTTTTCCATATGAAGTTGAGAATTACTCTTTCAAGGTCTATGAACATTTTTGTTGGAATTCTGTTAGGGATTACATTGAATCTGTAAATTGCTTCTTATAAGATTGCCATTTTCACTATGTTAATCCTACCTATTCATGAGCATGTGAGAGCTTTCCATCTTCTGGTATCTTCTTAAGTTTGCTTCTTCGGGGACTTTAAGTTCTTGCCATACAGAACTTTTACTTGCTTGGTTAGAGTGAAACCAAGATATTTTATATTATTCATGGTTAATGTAAATGGTACTGTTTCCCTAATTTCTTTCTCAGACAGCTTCCATTTGTTTAAAGGAGTTCTACTGATTTCTTTGAGGTAATTTTGTGTCCAGCCACTTTGCTCAAGATGTTTATCAGCTCTAGGAGCTCTCTGGTAGAAGTTTTGGGGTTGCTTATGTGTACTATGGTATCATCTACAAATAGTGATACTTTGACTTTTTCTTTTCAAATGTGTATCCCTTTATCTCCTTTAGTTGTCTGATTGCTTGGACTAGAACTATAAGTACTTCAAGTACTATATTGAACAGATAGGGAGAGACCAGGAAGCTTTGTCTTGTCCCTGATTTTAGTGGAATGGCTTTGTTTCTCTCCATTTAGCTTTAGGTTGGCTGTTGGCTTGCTCTATATTGCTTTGATTATCTTTAGATATGTACCTTGTATCCCTGATATCTCTAATAATTTTAACATGAAATGGTGTTAGATTTTGTCCAAGGGTTTTTAGCATAGAATTAGATGATCATGTGATTATTTCCTTTCAGTTCATTTATATGGTGAATTAAATTGATTGCTTTTCATATACTGAACCATCCTAGCATCCCTGGGATAAAGACTACTTGATCATTATGATGATTGTTTGAAGTGTTCCTGGATTCGGTTGGCACATATTTTATTGAGTATTTTGGCATCAACATTCTTAACAGAAATTGAACTGAAGTTCTCTTTCTGGGTCTTTGGGCAGTTTAGGTATCAGGGTGACTGTAGCTTCAGAGAATGAGTTTGGCAGTATTCTTTTTGTTTCTAATTTGTGGATTAGTTTGAAGAGTGTTGGTATTAGCTCTTCTTTGCAAGTCTAGTCGAATTCCATACTAAAATTGTTTGGCCCTGGGCATTTTTGGTAGGGAGACTTGTAATGATTGCTTCTATTTCTTTAGGGATTATACTGCTATATAAATAGTTTACCTAATCTTGATTTCATTTTGGTAAGTGATATCTGTCTAGACACTTGCTCATTTTGTTAATATTTTCTTGAAGTAAGACCTAATTTGAATTTCCTCAGTGTTTGCTGTTATGTCTTCCTTTTCATTTCTGATTTTGTTTATCAGAACAAATTTTGTTTAATTGGATACTGTGTCTCTCTGCCATTTGGTCAGTTTGGCTAAGTGTTTGTCTATCTTGTTGATTTTCTCCAAGAACCAGATCTTGGTTTCTTTAATTCTTTGTCTTGTTTTCTTTACTTCTGATTGATTTCAGCCCTGATTTACATTATTTCTTGCTGTCAGCTCTGCCTGGGTGTGTTTGTTTGTTTGTTTCTCTTTTTCCTAGAGTCTTCAGATGTACTTTAATTCATTCCTATGAGAACATTCTAATATCTTTATGGCCGCACTTAGTGCTATGAACTTTCCTCTTAGCACTGCTTGTATTCTGTCACATGAATTTGGGTACATTGTGCCTTCACTTTCATTGAAATCAAGAAAGTCTTTTAATTTCTTTATTTCTTTCCTGACCCAGAGATCATTGGGTAGAGTTGTTCAATTTTCATGAATATGTACGATTTCTGGTATTTCTGCTGTTTTTAAAGTCCAGCTTTAATATATGGGTCTGAGAAGATACAGATGATATTTCAATTTTCTTGTATCTGTTTAGGCTTGCTTTGTGACAGTCAGTTTTGGAGATGGATTTGTAAAGTGCTGAGAAGAAAGTATATTCTTTTGTATTTACATGAAATACTCTACAGATATCTGTTTGGTCCATTTCATTATAATGTCTGTTAGATTTTTTTAAAAATATCTGTTTGGTTTTTATTGGGATGAACTCTCAATTGGTGAGAGTGGAGTATTGAAATTCCTCCCTATAAACTGGTAGGGTTTTAGGTGTGATGTAGTCTTTAGAAATTGTTCTTTTACAAATATTGGTACCCTTGTGTTTGGGACATAGATGTTCAGAATTGAGATATAATCTTAGTAGAGGTTTTTTTTTTTTGAGTCTGAAGTGTCATTCTCTGTCTTTTTTGATTAATTTTGGTTGAAAGTACTAAACTAGATATTAGAATGGCTGCTCCAGCTTGCTTCTTTGATCTCTTTGCTTGGAAAACAGTTTTTTCAGCCCTTTACTCTGAGGCCTTTACTCGATCTTTATTGCTGAATTATGTTTCTTATATGCAGCAGAATGATGAATCCTATTTTCACAATCATTCTACTAGCCTGTGTGTTTTTGTTGGAGGTAATGAGTCCACTGATGTTAAGAGTTATTGATGGGCCAGTGATTGTTATTTCCTGTTATTTTGATGTTGATGATGTTAGTGTATGTGTTTGTTTTGTGCTTCCCTTGTTTTTGTTGGTATGGAATGACTTATTTTCTGTGTTTTCTTGGATATAGTTATCCTCCTTGGGTTAGAGTTATCCTAATATTTTCTGTAGTGCTGGACTTGTGAAGAGATATTGTTTGAATATGGATTTATCTTAACACATCTTGCTTTCTCCATCTATGGTGATATAGAATTAATCTAGGTTGGCATCTCTGTTTTTTTAAAGGTTGTGAGATATCTATTCAGGCACTTATAGATTTTAGAGACTGTTAAGAAGTTGGTTTTAATTCTCATAGATCTGTCATTGTATATTACCTGCCCCCTTTCCCTTGCTGCTTTTAATATTCTTTCTTTGTTTGGTAGATTTTGTGTTTTTATTAATACATGGCAGGGGGATTTTCTTTTTCTGGTCCAGTCTATTTGGTGTTCTATAACTTTCTTCTGTGTTTATAGGCACCTCTTTCTTTAAGTTGGGAAAGTTTTCTTCTATGATTGTGTTGAGAATATTTTTCTGGGCCTTGAATCTGGGACTCTTCACCTTCTTCTACTCCTATTATTCTTAGACTACGTGTTTTCATGATATCTCAGATTTCCTGGATGTTTTGTGTCAGGAATCTTTTGGATTTCTCATTTTCTTTGACTGATGTATCAATTTCTTCTATTGAATCTTCTATGCTGGAAATTCTCATTTCCTTCCACTGTATTCTGTTGGTGTCCTGTTCTCTGCCCTAGGTTTTCTATCCCCAGGATTCCTTCAGTTTGTGTTTGCTTTGTTGCTTCTATTTTTACTTTCCCATCTTGCACAGTTTTTTAAAAATTTATTTATTTAATTCACCTGTTTAATTGTATTTTTCTGTATATCTCTAAAGTTTTATTTGTTTCCTATTCAAATACCTTTACTTGTTTGATTGTATCCTCCTGTATTTATGTAAGAGATTTGCTCATTTTTTCTTTAAAGGCCTCTATCATCTTTATATGATAGGATTTAATGTAATCTTCTTGTGCTTCAGTTTTGTTAGGATATTCTTGAGTTGTTTTAGTTGGGTAGCTGTGCTCTGAGGTGTCATATTCCCCTGGCCTTTGTTCATTGTTTCATTTTGAGGGTCTTTAGCCATCTGGATGTCTTTGGTCCTTGGATGTTCCTGCTGTAGTAGGTATTGGAAAGAAGGTCGATCTTGATAGTCCTAGTGTGGCCTCTGATAATTATCCCTGGGTTGTATGGTTCGAGTTCTACAGGTCTGTATGATTCGGGAGCCACAGATCTGATGAAGATGTATAGAGAGGTGGCAAGAGAACAGAGATATGCTTGGGCTAGCAGGCTGCTCAGGGCAGCTCACCTTGCTTTAGAAAACTCAGCAAACAGGGACTTAGATCGGGAATGGGAAGCTTATGGTATAGTCAAAGATCCACAGGTCTGCTGAAGGTGGTCGGATAGGTGGCAGTTTGAGGGTGGAGAGATTGTCTTTGTTGTTAATAAAAGTAAAATTCTAGTAAAGACAAATCCATGGGATCTTCTCAGATTTAGTAAAAAATGTATCTAGCTTCAAATTTCCTGCTTGGTGGAAATAACATTTTCATGATATGTAATATGCTTTCAATATTCAAAAGAAAAAAATAATGCTAATGTGTTAAATGACACTGATTAATTGTTTAAACAAAACTTCACAAATGATTAAAAATAAGATAAAACAAAATAAAAAACTCAAAACAAGTATTAACAGTTCAAAATGGCTATTTTATGTAGTTTGTATAATCAAAGAACTGTTTCAATTTCTTCCTTTTTCATTGTTTCAAACAAAATGTTAAAATATTTGCCTCAGACTTTTGTTCAAGGATGCTCATGGTCATTAAAATTTAGCAGCATATTATTGGAAACTGTGAAAGTTTCCACACTTCCATTGTCAGAATTCAGGTAGAATCATGACACCCAGTCAATGCCTGTTGAATTATTTGTGAACTTCATTCATTTATTTGTTTTATACTAATTGAGTTAAATTATGTTGAATGGACTCTTGTAAATAATTAATAGAAAGAACTAATTTGTAAGTGTTGGTGGCCCACACAATTTCTCTGCATTTGATGCTAATTTTCAATGAATCGTTTTTTGTTCTAGGATAAGTCATAGTCATCTATAAGCATGTAAATTAATATTACAAGACCCGTGAACCTATAAAGAATTATATTTCCAGTAAAACTTTATTTTTCATGTTTTAATCAATTGTATACTATTAATAATTGTATAACAATTTCAATACAAGGGAACTTTGTTAACATAGCCTTATAGGAATTAGAAAATCAATTTCAATTTATAAGTATAATTTAGTTGAAGACAAGTATGTTAGAATGAGTCTCAAAAGATTTTCATGCATAAAATGTTGTATAATGGAATAAACTTCTGTTTAGAAAATACCATACAAATAAGAATGGGTAGGAGATGATGATGTAGCATTGACTGAAAATGGTACCAAGTTTCCCAGTCCTGAAAATTTCCTTGCAGTACACATTAAGAGGGATTTTTTTTCTCTCCTCATAAGAAAACATTAGATTACAAAGTATTAAATTTCTGATGAGACCAGTAGCTTCCATCTCATGTAATTGTACACTTTCTCTCTGGCTTTAAGACTTCTGAAGAATGAATGGATGTGCCATTATTAAAAATTAAATGCTAACTTTCATATCAAGACTTACATTTGTGCAATCTATCTGTATAGTTAGTTGGCACCAGGGTTTTACCCACTGTGGGCAGAAAAAAATAATAGAAATCATCCATGTGATCTGTATTTCCAGGAAATTGTACTGCCTTCTCATTTCAACAATAGGAAAACAGAACCTTCATCTTGTAAGCTGCTACCAAATATTGTTGTTGTAAGCTGCACCATAGATTCTAGAATTTTTGCATAACAGATGGGGCACACATTTCCATTAATTATGTTTTAATTACTTTAATAAAATTAAGAAAGCCGGTTAAGTGTAGATATATGTATTGGGACTGGGCACTGAGAGGTTTTAGTTCACCATGGTGGAGACTGAATAATAACAGAAGTGAAGAATAGTTTTGCCTTTTATATTGACAGATCACTCAGCTCAGGCTGGAACTAGAAGCAAATATCATCTTCAAGGATACTCCCAGGAATTTACCTCTACTACCTAGGTCACATTCCCAAAGATTCCACAGCTTCCTATCACTGCCATCAGAAGAAAAACAAAACAAAAAAACAAGCACTCAAATCATGAATATGTGTTTGGAATTTCACATTCAAACCTTAATATTCTTCCTGAAAACTAATTATTTATTATTATTGATAAATAATTTATCGATAGCTAATGAAACAAATTGCATTTAGTTTAATTTTGACAGCCCCGATAGTCTTAACAGATCCAATACTGTTCAAAATAGCAAAGTCCCTTTCACAACTGCAGTCAAATTTAGCTGTGAGTTCTGAAAAAAACAAAGCAAATGCAGTAGCATAGTTTCCATTACAAAATGGAGGAATAGCAAGGATATAGTTGACCAACATCTGACTAGACAAAGTTTAAACTCTGTAGCTCCCTACCCATAATCCAGGGCTTGGAGTAAGTTTCAACTGGAACATATGGTTTGACTCATATGTCTGTGATACCATTAGAATATATAGATTCTTTCTTAGAATAGATCTACTTGGTAACTACAGTTTTCCTTTAAAAGAATGTACCATTTTCCTGAAATCTCCAACATCTGGGGAATCTATTGCAAGTTAATCTGTACCTTCACAACTTCACTAGTGTTTATAACACTAAATATATCTCAAACTATATAAATTTCTTATACAGCGAATTCAACTGAAGTATATATTGTCTACCCTTATAGAATATTTCTCTCTTCTATATACAGCAGAAAGTGTAACTATTATATAAACTTCCAATGACTACAAAACTCATGCTATTTTCCTGAAATACCAATATCACATGGATAACACCATTAACAATGTATCTAACTATATAGGTGTATAGCTACAGCAGCCTCTTCTTGCTCTGCAGTTGACCTAGGAAGTTAAAAGATAGGAGACAGTGTTGGAAAGGGCTACCCTGTGGCTTAGTCTTCTCAGACATTTTCCCCCAGGGTAAAGATTTAAAATAGATTTTCACTTTCATTTTCTGGAGACTAAGATGGAAGGAATCTTGCCCCCAAACCATCCTTTTGGAAAAATGCTCACTTTTTCTCAAATGCAGCATTCTCTTTAACCACTACAATGAGTTTACCTCTGTTTGCTTTACATATGACTTTATGTATGTGTAAGCTCATTTCTTCACCACCTGAACATTTTTCACATCTTCATATTCTCCTTTTTTCAAACTCAGAAGTTTGTCTGTAACTTTGGCCAAAAGCAGAAAGTGTAACCATACCTTATTAAAAATCTCAGCACAGAGTTAGAATATATCCAGACTATTTTCAAGAATGCAACATCAATTGACTCTAATCCAATCTTTGTTATATTCGTCTTTGAAACCTCATGAGCACAGTTTGGTTATCTTTTTACAACAACTATTTAAACTTTTTTTTTTTTTTACAGTATATTTGATTATAACCCTTGCCTTATCCAACTCCTCACAGATTCTCTGCAACTCCCTACTTAAGCATCTTCAAGTTACTATTTCTCTTTCTCTCTATAAAAGGAGGGAAGGAAAAACAAGAACTACAATCTATACATCGGGATCGAAACAAATTGAAAAATCTACTTGCCTGCGTTGGGGTCTGCCTTGAAATGTGATTGATATAACTAATGGCAGACTATTAGAGAAAATTGATTTTCCCATTCATGACACATGTCAATTGCAAATGTTTCTTGATTAGGGACAGGACTTTATGTGCATTTTCTCTTCTCTATACTGGAATTTTTCTGGTTACTAACATTTCTATGGACATTCTGACTCCTTCAGAATGACTTACTAAATTCTGCTTACAAGATATAAGGGCTTCTATAGCCTGTGGCTGCAAATTATTCTCTATTATTCCTACAAAACACTTCTTAAGGCTTATTAATTGCATGGTCAGGATTATCCCAGTAACCTACTTTTAGTTGACATTTCGATTAGTTACTTTGAAAATCACCACAGCAGAATATCTGACATAAACAAGGGAGGAGACAAGCATTTTGAAGCATAGAGATATAGCCTAGCATGGTGGAAAGACATGTTTTCAGGAGTGTATAATAGTGAGAGAGCTACCCATTCTCAGCTGGGTGGTGAGATTAAGAAAGGGCATTGAGGTTCGAGCTGGCTCTCTCTTTATCACATTTTCATTAGTCTGGAACCTCAGTCCATTGAATAGTGTCACTCATATTTAGGATAAATAGTCTCTCCAAAGCCAAATTTCTATACAATTACCCTAACAAAAATGCCTTCTAGGTATCTCTAAGTCTAGTCATATTGATAAAGAAGAGAATAGTTTCAAAATCCATCAAGTACTGAGTTAACTCAACTGTTGTCTGATGATTGTACCACATTACAGGAATTAGGAGTCCTATTTTCAAGAAAGTTAAACATAAGTAGAACTTGGACTGTGAGCATGTAGGAAATGTACTGAATGAAAAGGTGGGGAAAAGATACTAGAGGAAGGGTCTTTAGATGTAAAAGTATACAAATACATATGCTAGCAATAAATCTAGACATCTAATAATTGACAGAAATGGCAATCATTTCTGATGTTAAGAACATAATTTCGGTATATTGTTGTAAATAGGAAATATTCATATGTCTGGATACCTGAATCCCAAGTTCATAATTTTCTTTTGGAAGTGTAAGGTAATTTCAATCACTGGACACTTATATCATGGAGTGGGGCACAAAGAGTGGGCCTGAAAGATGGTTTTAGAACCTGACTTCACTTCCTGTCTGCTCTCTGCTTCTGGAATGTGTGTGCGATGGGACCACCTACCCCATGCTCCTGCCATCATGCATGCCTTCAGAAACTATAAACAAAAACAAACTCTTCACTTCTATGTTGCTTCTTGTCAGGTATTTGATCAATGAAATGAGAAGAAAACCTCATGCAGTTCAGATTTCTTTGTATTACAATATTTGAAGGTCATAAGGCTTATTTAACAGGCAATTATATGAAATATGTGAAGCCAAATGTGGAACTTAGAAAAGGGATGAAATAAAAATCATTATATAATGCTCCAGAAAAAATCCCCATGGTGAGTGGCTTTATCACTCTGAGGTCCCTTGGGGCATGATATAAGGTATGAGCCAGGGTGTGCACACTTGAGTGGTAAGGCAGATGTACCTCTTACCAATAATCACTGACTTAATGAGTTGAATAAGGATGATATCCATAGGCATTCAAAACTAGGTGGAGGAAAGACCATATAGACTAGATTGAGAAGGTTATATTTAAAAATATATATTCAGTGATTCTCAACCTTCCTAATTCTGTGACCCTTTAATACAGTTCCTCATGTTGTAGTGACACCCATGAAAGCATTTTGTTGCTTCTTTATAGATATAATTTTGATATTTTTATGAATCATAATGTAAATATCTTATATGAAATCACCAAACAAAATACAATCCACAGGTTGATAACTGGTAATACACAGTTGGAAGAAGTATGATTGCCTTTGAAGGGTACAAACAAAGAAGTAAGTATCGCTTGCCCTCTCTCCCTCCTTCTCCTCTGTACTTTTCTCAGTGTTATCCTCTTCTTTCCCACTCTCCTTGCTGTCTGTCTCCAGATTTTCTACCAAGATATTTCTGCTCTGAATTAGGCACCAAATCAAGAGAACCATCAAACATAAATGGAAACTTTGGAAACTGTATGCTAAATAATAATCTTATTCCTTAGGTTGAATTGATCATGTTGTCATTGAACAAACAGTGTAGTAGAAGTCTTTAAGATGGACTGAATGCTGATTGTTTTAGTTTGAAAATGACATCATCCTGGGACTGTGAAAGAAAAGAAGACAAATGAGATCAGCACAACAGCTGCCTCTAGTTTCTTAAAGATAAGGCAGCAAGAATGCACAGGAAGTTCAACAGTAGAGAGAGCTATACAAAAGACACAAAGATCTGGAGAAGGTCGCCTTCTGGCATTTTATTTGAAGGTCACTTCACATAGGTAAAGAGAGTCCTCAAGATTAGAAAACCAAAATGATTGAGTGACAGAGAATTAGCTCCAAGGATTGGCTATATGTCAAGACTGCAGAATATGCAGCTCAACATACAAAAAGTGATATTTCTATATTCTAGCAGTGATCACATAGAAGTTATTTTTAAAACTATCAGTGTATAATAAAGTGAAATGCATGAGAATAAATTGAAAATAATATTATATATATATGATTAATACTTTATATAATATGTAATTAAAACAGCATTAGAGTGAAAAATTAAATAAAGCCCAAATATTAAGACGATGCTCCAGATGTGGCAGAGGTCAAAAGGCTATGTATTGATGAGATAGTAATTCTCATACAATTGACCTCTTGTCAATGATGATATCAGCAAGTTATTTTGTATCATTTGAGAATTCTGATTGCTAAAAATTCAAAGACCCCAGATAATGAAAACAATCTACTAAAAAAAAAACATTGAAAGTCATATGCTGTCTGATTCCAAGGCTCCTAAGATAGATAGTATAAGAAAAAAATATGTGGGTCACATTTAAAAAATGAAACTGTAAGCAGAACTATTGGGTCTAGAAGTACATCCATCCCTTCATAAATATCTACACACAAACACGTATGTGTGCATATGAATTACTTCACTCAGCATATGATGAAATTGACTCAAAATGAAAGACTTAAGTAAGATATCAAGAGCTGAAAACTCCTGCAAAAAATAGAAAAGCAATTTTTTAAACTATTAAGATTAGAAGAGACAGAACAGGAGTGGTAAAAGAAATATTGAACAGAAATATTGCTCAAAAATCTACATTTTATTAGATTTATAATACATTTTTAAAATATATACTTTTATCAGAACCAATTCATCAGTAAACAAAATTCATCACCCACAGTATCTTACAGAATAGATTTTCAATTTTAGAGAATATTAGGAATAAGACTTAGTTGGTAAACTTCCTAGATCCCTGATATAAGAAGGTATATAAAATATTTCCTTGAATTCATTGCTGCATTGCTTGTGAGTAAGTGGTTCTGATGTAGAAGACAGACCTTTGGGTGCTCATTTTCCACGATGCTTTAAATTGAGTTAACAAATTACAGATATTTGAATATACTTCCCTGCCCAATCTTCTTAATTACTCCAGTTAAAAGGTGTTTCCATCATATTTCTCTAAAAAATATCCACCAGAGCCTAGAAGTCTGTCTATATATGCATTTCTCAGGCCAGGGTGTCACAGTTAAAATTACCTTGACTCTGTTGACTCTTGCACATTTCAAACTTACTATAAGTCCACTTTTACAATGTGGTCATAAAACAATGTGTCCATATATTCAATGAAGTTAGCACTAATGTGTATGATGGTCTTGTTTAAGTGGATTTTTTTTTCTTTTAGAGAATCACATGGTAGGAAAAGTATAATTTCTCTTAAAAGTAAGAAATAACAAAAGAAGAATATTGTGCATTATTTAATCAATAGTGAACATTGGACTATACAGAGGGAATGAGAAACCAACCCAACAAATGAGAAATATTTAAATCACTTAATGTAATTGAACAAACCATAGATGCAAATAAATATTGAAATTTCAATCAAATAACATTTTCATATACAGGTACTGCACATTTGAATAACTAGAATATTGAGGCTGCTGGGTAGCCTTATAGAAGTGTGTGCTGTTTAAACATTTCCTGTAGTGATTTATTGAAAAAACTTTTGCATTGTAGAAACATAGAAGCTTCTATAATCTTTAAGTCAGTCACTTCTCATTTATTGATAGTAAGTCAACTTTAGAGATTTTGATCACATTTAAACTCCCAAGGAAGCTTCCCTAATTGCCTTTACTCTGCTTGTCCTTACTTATTATAAACACATTGTAATGCATGTTTACTCTACAGTCATAAAACAATTATGAAGTTATGAAGGAATTGATTTATTATAGTGTAGTACCTCTATGGATTGCATTTTAAAATTATGTGAAACTATCATAGTTATAAATTGTTTTTGATATAATTCAAGCAAATGTCAATTTTGGGGGACAATTTTATATTTGTATTCAAATAACACAAATGGCAGATTCAAACATAGATAAGAGACTTACAGTGGCTATATACATTTGGATTCCTGCTATAATTTGTAGTTGAACCTCTAACTGAGCCATTTAAATAAGATATTCTGAATTAATGTTAAAGCTTTTGATATTGCTACAAATAATATGGAAGGCTATTATTTGTTTCAATTAATAGTTCCAATTATGGTTGACAATAACATTGGAATATAGCTTGAAATAGAACTATCTAACAAACAATGACTGTGGCTAATGAATGTTACTGTGTAGTTTTCAGGATGCTGGTGACCCAAGGACTAGCTGAGCGGACTCAGGAGCTGAGTGAGTAAGATGTACATCATGAAAACTGTCAGTTTGTTATTACATTGGAGGCACAAGCCAATCTTTTCAATGACAATATCTCTATGTATTATGAAATGTTATATAGTAAAAATAATAAATTGCTCTGTTGTCTTTGTATTACCAGATCATGTTGCAAGAAATAAAACCAGAGAAGGTTAAGTAAAGAATGGGAAACACATTGTTCCAAAGGGCAAAAGAGTCTCCTTCATTCTTCTTAAAAATTGCTCATATAAAAATGAAGTTGATTTGTATTACTGTTGTAAAGTTCCTTAAACAGTGAGATTAGTGTTGAACCTGCTTACTTGAGCATATCCACTACCTAGCTTAATATAGGCATATTTTGTTTCTTGATTAAGTTCACATTTTCTATCATTTCCTTTTGTGTCTTTAGAAGGCAGCTTTCAAAAGGCCAGTGAACTAAAATTCCATCATAGCATTTTATGTCTTCAAATACACTTATGGTGCTATTAACTATTTACCTAGATACTTTTGCACACTATTTATCATACACTTAAAATAGTGAAATAAGTTAAATCAGATGAATATGTTATACACACACATATACTTATATTACACATAGCCTAGGAAAGATTTATAATTAATTTTGGTAAATATTGGTAATACAAATGAATGTAATAGACATTGACTATGATGTCTTAGTTGCATTAGTTCTACAATGCTTTATTTAATTTTACCTTCCTTATTAGATAGTTAATTTTGTGAGGATAATATATACTGTTCTTAATAGACCCTACTTATGGTACCAAGCATCACGCTGTTACTAATATATCATGGATTAATTTTTAAAAAGAATTAAGCAGTTTCTATTCATGGAAGTTTCAGTAAGGATATGTAGGCCACTGAGTTCACACTTTTTTTTTCTCAAACCACAGATTCTGGGGCTGGAGGACTGCAATGTGGTGTGGATTTGAAATTAATAGGAGTTACATAAATTGAATCATTGATAAGAGAACATAAGCTATAGTGTATGCATTTTCTTAATATAAGAGGATATTATGTAAAATGAGGAAAAATTTGCAGGCAAAAGTAAAGGACAGAAAGCTAGGCACAATGACCTTGGTTTTGTGCACTGGATGTAACTTCATTTTTGGATTATGAATCACTAATATCATACAAGTTACTGTGTCCTCAGGAGAATCAATGTGTGAATTTTGAGTAAACTATGTACAAAGAAAAATAACTCAAAATTTTTTTCAGTGAACAATATAAAGGACAATTGTTGGGGAAACAGTTCTTGAGCAGATAATTCCAAAACACTGGCTGATATAATTTACTCTTGGTTTTGCTAATAGTCATTACCACAGATGTGTGCAGCCCTGAAGGGAACAGAGTTCTTAGAGTCATGCTTCCTTACATCAAGTACACATCACCTCTGAAACCAGCCTTTTTAAGCTTGAGTGGCTTCACTTCCCTGTTAAGACTATATAAGCATCTTCCACAACCAGTTCAATTACATTAATATTCAAGAAGCTTCAGAGTTATGTAGAATTTTAAAATATTTAGATGTCATGGGCACAGAAACACTCTATGCCTCATCTGCTTCTTTGGTCCAAGATGGCTTTATGTGATGCTATGTTTTTATGAATGAAGTCTCATATAGTGTTAGACTTAACAACTTTGAAGTGACTCTAAGTCAGTGGTTCTCAGGCTTTCCAATGCTGTGACTCTTTAACACAATTCCTCATGTCATGGTGACCCCTAACCATAAAATTATTTTTGTTGCTACTTCAAAACTATAAATTTGTAGTGTTATAAATCATTATGTAAATATCTGTGTTTTCCTGAGGGATTGTACCTCGTGCATGGGCATGGGTCCTGTTGAGTGGAGTTGTAGATCCCATGGGTCTGTCGCGGGTCAGGGAGGCAGAAGCATGGGAATTTGACTGAGTTCACTTCATGAGGTGCCGGGCAGAAGCTGGGCTGAAAAGCCACCAGGGATCTGTCCAGGCATGGAGAGGTCTCAGCCTGAAATCTCATGGGGGTAAAGCTCCTGAGTGGGGGTTTCCAGGCTGAAGCGGCTGACCAGGGTGCCAGTGGTCTCTGTGGCATGGAGACTCTTAGTTATGGCACTTGTTTGGCTCGATTGGCTAGCTTGCTTGAGTTGGCAGGCCTCCGTGGCAGGAACATAGAGAAGTCTTCTGGCTGGAGATTAAGCAGCAGCTTGGTAGTCAAAGGCTTTCTCCGAGGTTCCCCATGGCAGGGCCCCAAAGACACCTGGAAGTCCATGGTTTTAAAGGTTTGTTGTCATGGCAGAAAGTGGATGTGGTTGTACACCCTCCTCCCCATTTCTCAGGGCAGACCTGACTTAAATAGGGAGGGAGGATGGTGAGAAAGGAATGCTTAATTGGCTACATCCTCTCCTCTTTAGGTATCTCATTAATATGGAGATCGCTTGAGGGATCTGTAGTCACAAATTCTACCTGTGGAGGGGCTGGTAGGGTCGTTGCCCTACGTGACTCAAAGGTGCTGATCAATGGAGATCTTTGGCTGTGTGTCAGGAGCCTAGAGTCTGGCAGTGTGGCGAAATGTATGCTGTCCCTTGCAGGGTCCCCGGCCATCTCTAGCTAGTGTTCCAGCAAAAACCAAGCTATACTTTCATGGTCCTATATTTTCCAATGGTCTTAGACAACCCTTGCAAAAACGTGGTTTAATCCTCCAAAGGGCTCATGACCCACCATTTGAGAATTGGTGCTCTAAGATAAATTTGAGATGACGTAGTAGTTCATAGTGGATAATTCAAGCAGATAAGTACACGAATTAACCATTCACACATAGTCTATAGGCAAGAAACAGAGAAACATGCTGGTCTTTGGCTTACTTTCCCCTTTTTTAATTCAGTCTGGTAACCAGTTCATGTATGGGTATGCCCTCATTTAGGGCAGATCTTTATTTCTCTATTAAGCTTCTACAAAAACATCCTAAAAGATACAATTAGAAGTCGAACTCCTCGGTAATTCTAAATCCAATCAAGTTGACAGTGAAGACTTCCTTGCACAACTCTCACCTTACCAATATGATACCAAAACACATAAAATAATAAACAATCATAATGTTTTACCCTTGGCTTCTAAACACTCACACTAATTTTGTAATGCAAAGTATATTTAATATATCTCTAAAAGTCTGTCTAATCCTTGAAAGTCCCAACACTATTCCAAAGTCTAAAAATCACTTTTGGGACTCAAGACAAAATTTTAACTGTGAGCTCCTCTAAAATCAGTAAATATGTTACATACTTACAATGGCTTCATCTAAACATTCTTATTCAAATTTAGAAGGATGAGGACACAATAAGGAAAGTGCATAACAAAATAAAACTGAAAATTGCAAGAGCAAACATCAAATTCTGAAGCTTCTGGCCTAACATCTGGTGCCTATGGTAGCATCAACATGACTCCAAAAAGCAACTTCATTTCTGTCACCTGCTGTGATGACTCTTCTTGGTTTTCAGTTTGACTATACCTGTAATTAACCAGAACCTGAGCTTCAGGGTGTACCTGCAAGGGATATTTTTCTAATTGCATCATTTGAAATGAGAAGACCCACCCTAATTTCAGATCTGTTGATTTGGAAGATCCACCTTAAACTTGGGCCAGACCTTTTGGTAGCATCCAATATAAAGGGCAGAGAAAAAAAGAAAAAAAGAGAAGTGCTTGCTCCTTGTCTGCTTGCCTTCAATCTCAATGGCAAGACCACTCTTTTATATGCAACAGAGCCTACTTCAGGATTCCTGTGCAAACTGATATCCACATGAGAATTCCAGTCTTCTGTACTTATTGGGGCAAAACTTTCTCTGGGGCAATGATATACACTTCTACTCACCCCGTGACAATAAATGCTAGAAGTCCATCTCAGAATAACCAACCTTCAAAGTAGAATCTCGGACAAGCCATATTACAAAGAATATTCTGAGACCAGACTAGCTGCCTAGAAGAATCCAAAACCATCCAAGCTGCCTGGAAGAGGTTTAGGGAGCTCATGACAGACAAAAGTTCAGGTATCACCAAAGTCCAACTTGAGGAACTAATGAGCATTATTGGGATTAATTGCGAGAACAAAAATATGTCACAGATATCTGCAACACAAAAGCCCACCAAAGTTTAGGTGACAGCTCAAAAAATAGAAAAATCTGTGAACCTGGAGTATAGTTCCTACAGGCAGCTCAACAGGTTAGAGAAAATCTTTTCCTACTGACTCTGGTCCAACCCTCTTCAGGCAGCTCAGGTGGTTTCTGATGCTTCTTGGCAGCTGGTCTGGTCTCAGAGAATTCTTTTCAGCTTAACTTGTCTAGGATAGTCCATTGCAGAATGGTTCTTCTGAGATGGACTTCTAAGATTTACTGCTAATGATGGCAAAGAGAGGTCTAGTGAATCTAGTCAGTTTCAGTTTCTTGAATTTATTTTGAGCTGTTTGCCATCTGGCTTCAGACTGGATTTTTGAACTTTCCATCAGTAGACAACCATTGTTAGAATAGTCATATCATAGCTTATAAGCCACTCTAATGAATCCACATATAGAGTACATACATACATACATACATACATGCAAGCATACACACACATCTTCACACATTCACCCATTCAACACCCAACATATGTGTGTGTGTTTGTACATGTATGTATATGTATAATGTATATGTATAATGTTTTGTTTCTCTAAGGAACCCTGACTAATGGACATTCAGATAGCTCTCTCTCATGGGCTGGCTCTACCCCATGCCTGCAATGTTCCATTGAGGATGTCTTATGGCCCTTGAATCTCCAATATTCCATCTTTGTTACATCTTAGGCTTTATCCTCACAGCCTCATGCAATGACCTTTGAGAGCATTTTTGCAAACACTCTGACATTATCACATATTGCCTACACTGAGAAGCTTTTGGGAATCTTGGCAGCTTTTCCATTGAGCCACTGTAAAGTATAAGATTTTTCTTAATGGCACTGATCTCTAGGAATTGCAGCCAATTTCTCCACACTCTTCTTATATGTAATATTGAACTCACTTATGTGCCTTTCCTTACCAAACTGCAGATAGATTTCTCATGTTTCCCTGACTTCCTGCTGTGGATCAAAGAACAGTGAACAATAATCATGCCACAGAGTGGATGCTATGCTTCCTTGAAAATTTTCTTACCAAGCAGCTTATTCTAATACTTTTGAATTCAGCCTCACAAAAATTTTTCAGTCCATGTACAAAAAACCCCCAGCAGATTCTTTGCCAGAATAGCAGACGAATGGACTTCAGGCATGTTTCCAACAGTGTGCTTGTTCCCTTTAAGTTATTAGATTTTTTTCTTTGCATTTTTATTGTCATTTTGTGGTTTTGGAGTGTCCAACAGAATCACCACTTCTGATCTGCCTATAACATCCCAGGGCTACTCTAGCCCACAGTTTCATATTGGTCCACATTCTTCCCATAAAATGATGTCATAGGCTTCTGAACTATGTGGTCAGGCCATAACAGCTAAAAAGCACTTCTTGAGATCAATTTTTGTACTAGTGACTTTTCTCAAAATGCGTAACAAAACCAACTGAAGGAAGCGTTTATTTGACTCATATTTTGAGAAAATGCACTCCATCTCAGGGGTTGATGGCAGCTAACCATTTTGCAACTAACTGTCTTAAAGGTAACACTGGTGAAAATTGGTGCTCAGCTCATTTTCTTCCTTTCCCCCTTTTTATACTGTTTGGGACACTCAGCCAAAAAATGGTTCATATTTAGACGATATTTTCCTTCTTAGTTAAAACATTCTAGGAACACCCACAGAGATATGCTCATAGATATGTTTTCTTATGTGATTCTAAATCTGGTTAACAATGAAGATTACCCAAGACAGTCCACTGGATGCTATTTTCACTTATATGAATATATTCATTCCTTTTAAAGAGGAAAAACTTTATTTCTCTCACTTGTACTATTTACAAAATCTCAGTACAATGTTGCTGCTGACTTTTGAAATTCATTTTGTGAGAAAAGTTTGTGTGCCAATATTCTACCTTTCTCAATACATTATATGATTTTCTTTAAAGTTTTCTCCTTTCTTTCTTTCTTTCTTTCTTTCTTTCTTTCTTTCTTTCTTTCTTTCCTTCCTTCCTTCCTTCCTTCCTTCCTTCCTTCCTTCCTTCCTTCCTTCCTTCTTTCTTTCTTTCTTTCTTTCTTTCTTTCTTTCTTTCTTTCTTTCTT